>NW_022095780.1:0-196460 GCF_006542625.1 Nomascus leucogenys | reverse complement strand
ACCTAACATCACAATTAAAAGAACTAGAAAAGCAAGAGCAAACACATTCAAAAGTCAGCAGAAGGCAAGAAATAACTAAAATCAGAGCAGAACTGAAGGAAATAGTGACACAAAAAACCCTTCAAAAAATTAATGAATCCAGGAGCTGGTTTTTTGAAAAGATCAACAAAATTGATAGACCGCTAGCAAGACTAATAAAGAAGAAAAGAAAGAAGAATGAAATAGACGCAATAAAAAATGATAAAGGGGATATCACCAATCACACAGAAATACAAACTACCATCAGAGAATACTACAAACACCTCTACGCAAATAAACTAGAAAATCTAGAAGAAATGGATAAATTCCTCGACACATACACCCTCCCAAGACTAAACCAGGAAGAAGTTAAATCTCTGAATAGACCAATAACAGGCTCTGAAACTGTGGCAATAATCAATAGCTTACCAACCAAAAAAAGTCCAGGACCAGATGCATTCACAGCCGAATTCTACCAGAGGTACAAGGAGGAGCTGGTACCATTCCTTCTGAAACTATTCCAATCAATAGAAAAAGAGGGAATCCTCCCTAACTCATTTTATGAGGCCAGCATCATCCTGATACCAAAGCCTGGCAGAGACACAACCAAAAAACAGAATTTTAGACCAATATCCTTGATGAACATTGATGCAAAAATCCTCAATAAAATACTGGCAAACCAAATCCAGCAGCACGTCAAAAAGCTTATCCACCATGATCAAGTGGGCTTCATCCCTGGGATGCAAAGCTGGTTCAACATACGCAAATCAATAAATGTAATCCAGCATATAAACAGAACCAAAGACAAAAACCACATGATTATCTCAATAGATGCAGAAAAGGCCTTTGACAAAATTCAACAACCCTTCATGCTAAAAACTCTCAATAAATTAGGTATTGATGCGACGTATTTCAAAATAATAAGAGCTATCTATGACAAAACCACAGCCAATATCATACTGAATGGGCAAAACTGGAAGCATTCTCTCTGAAAACTGGCACAAGACAGGGGTGCCCTCTCTCACACTCCTATTCAACATAGTGTTGGAAGTTCTGGCCAGGCAATCAGGCAGGAGAAGGAAATAAAGTGTATTCAATTAGGAAAAGAGGAAGTCAAATTGTCCCTGTTTGCAGATGACATGATTGTATACCTAGAAAACCCCATCGTCTCAGCCCAAAATCTCCTTAAGCTGATAAACAACTTCAGCAAAGTGTCAGGATACAAAATCAGTGTACAAAAATCACAAGCATTCTTATACACCAATACCAAACAGAGAGCCAAATCATGAGTGAACTCCCATTCACAATTGCTTCAAAGAGAATAAAGTACCTAGGAATCCAACCTACAAGGGATGTGAAGGACCTCTTCAAGGAGAACTACAAACCACTGCTCAATGAAATAAAAGAGGATACAAACAAATGGAAGAACATTCCATGCTCATGGGTAGGAAGAATCAATATCATGAAAATGGCCATACTGCCCCAGGCAATTTATAGATTCAATGCCATCCCCATCAAGCTACCAATGACTTTCTTCACAGAATTGGAAAAAACTACTTTAAAGTTCATATGGAACAAAAAAAGAGCCCGCATCGCCAAGTCAATCCTAAGCCAAAAGAACAAAGCTGGAGGCATCACGCTACCTGACTTCAAACTATACTACAAAGCTACAGTAACCAAAACAGCATGGTATTGGTACCAAAACAGAGATATAGATCAATGGAACAGAATAGAGCCCTCAGAAATAATGCCGCATATCTACAACCATCTGATCTTTGACAAACCTGACAAAAACAAGCAATGGGGAAAGGATTCCCTATTTAATAAATGGTGCTGGGAAAACTGGCTAGCCATATGGAGAAAGCTGAAACTAGATCCCTTCCTTACACCTTATACAAAAATTAATTCAAGATCGATTAAAGACTTACACGTTAGACCTAAAACCATAAAAACCCTAGAAGAAAACCTAGGCAATACCATTCAGGACACAGGCATGGGCAAGGACTTCATGTCTAGAACACCAAAAGCAATGGCAACGAAAGCCAAAATTGACAAATGGGATCTCATTAAACTAAAGAGCTTCTGCACAGCAAAAGAAACTACCATCAGAGTGAACGGGAAACCTACAAAATGAGAGAAAATTTTCTCAACCTACTCATCTGACAAAGGGCTAATATCCAGAATCTACAATGAACTCAAACCATTTACAAGAAAAAAACAAACAACCCCACCAAAAAGTGGGCGAAGGACATGAACAGACACTTCTCAAAAGAAGACATTTATACAGCCAAAAAACACATGAAAAAATGCTCATCATCACTGGCCATCAGAGAAATGCAAATCAAAACCACAATGAGATACCATCTCACACCAGTTAGAATGGCCATCATTAAAAAATCAGGAAACAAGAGGTGCTGGAGAGGATGTGGAGAAATAGGAACACTTTTACACTGTTGGTGGGACTGTAAACTAGTTCAACCACTGTGGAAGTCAGTGTGGTGATTCCTCAGGGATCTAGAACTAGAAATACCATTTGACCCAGCCATCCCATTACTGGGTATATACCCAAAAGATTATAAATCATGCTGCTATAAAGACACATGCACACATATGTTTATTGCGGCACTATTCACAATAGCAAAGACTTGGAACCAACCCAAATGTCCAACAACGATAGACTGGATTAAGAAAATGTGGCACATATACACCATAGAATACTATGCAGCCATAAAAAATGATGAGTTCGTGTCCTTTGTAGGGACATGGATGGAACTGGAAACCATCATTCTCAGCAAACTATCGCAAGGACAAAAAACCAAACACCACATGTTCTCACTCACAGGTGGGAATTGAACAATGAGAACACATGGACACAGGAAGGGGAACATCACACTCCGGGGACTGTTGTGGGGTGGGGGGAAGGGGTAGGGATAGCATTAGGAGATATACCTAATGCTAAATGATGAGTTAATGAGTGCAGCACACCAGCATGGAACATGTATACATATGTAACAAACCTGCACATTGTGCACATGTATCCTAAAACGTAAAGTATAATAATAATAAAATTTAAAAATAATAATAAATAAAATAAATGTAACACTCCAAAGAATAATAAAATCAATTTAAATTCTGAAAAATTGAACAATATAACTTAAGAATACTTCAAGAGTATAGCATAATTTATAAATCACATTTTTCTTTCTCTATTAGTCTTGTTTTATGCAACTTGTCTTAGCAATCAAATGATTCACTAATGAGAATCATTATTATAGAAGATCAGTTTAGTTACAATAATGATGGCAAGTGAAATATTTAAAGAGAGAAACAGATACCACCTTCCTTCTAGAAATGTACCAAACAAATTGTTATAAGAGAAGTAGAGGAAACATATACAATGTATGTATCCCAAATATAATTTGCACTGAAATGAATGAAGACACCTTATTGATAATAAACTAACCTGTAAAAGTAGACCAGCAGTTGCTAATTGTTCTGCTATCTCCTGCCTTGCACTTTCTTCAAACTCCCGTTTATGGTGTTCCAATTCACCACGTTCTAACACATTCATTTCCATGTGACTTTTGAGGTTTACTAGTTCTTCTTCCAACTTCTCCTGATCCTTCTGTAGTGTTTCACGTTTCTCTTGCATTGTTTTCATATATAATAATGCCTGTTGAAGAACTTCAATCTCTGCATCCACATGTAGACCTTCTGAAGATGCAGTTTCCACTGCTTCTGTAAGATCAGCCTGCATGAGTAAAATAATATGGTTTGGTAATGAAGAAAGAAGACAGAATAGTCTAACATAAAATAATCATTTTTGAAATTAATTCGGTTGCAATAAAATGTTATCTATACTGCAGTAGATTCTTAAACCATGAATCCTTGAATTACTTAGAAAATCAAAAACAAACTTAAAACCACCAGGAATCACAAAAATATATGTTTTACACACATCATCTTTGCCACAAAACATTTTTACGTGATGGTAGGTTTTCATTTTCCTCTTTAAAATTGCTCCAAGTCACTTCTCTTTTTTTTGTTGTTGTTTTCTTTTGTTTGTTTGTTTTTGAGGTGAAGTCTTGCTTTTGTTGCCCAGGCTGGAGTGCAGTGGCATGGTCTCGGCTCACTGCAACCTCCGCCTCCTGGATTCAAGCGATTCTCCTGCCTCAGCCACCCGAGTAGCTGGGATTAAAGGCACCTGACACCATGCCCAGCTAATTTTTTGTATCTTTAATACAGATGGGGTTTCACCATGTTGGCCAGGCTGGTCTCGAACTCCTGACCTTGTGATCCACCCACCTCGGCCTCCCAAAGTGTTGGGATTACAGGCGTGTGCCACCACACTCGGTCTAAGTCCCTTCTTAGTACAAAGTCTCTTGCCCCCTCACACCCTTTGTCATTCCCCGTAATTTCTAAAAAAGCTTTAGGGACACCATATTAAATTATCCAGACCTAAGCCAATAAATCACTCTGAGAAGGAGACTTGAAAATAAGACTCTAATTAATGAATCTTTATGATAAAAACTCCAACAAATTAGGCATAGAAGGAACATATTTCAAAACAATAAAGGCCATATATGGCAAAGCCACAGCTAATATTACACTGAAAGAGGAAAAGCTGAAAGTCTTTCCTCTAAGAACTGGCATAAGACAAGGATACCCACATTCAGCACCCATATTCAACACAGTATTAGAAGTCCTAGCCAGGGCAACTGGGTGAAAAAAAAATGAAGGGCATCTAAATTGGGAAAGAAAAATTGAAATTTCTCTTTGCACATGACCTAATCCTGTATATAAAAAACCTAGACTCCTCCAACAAACTCTTAGAACATTTCATCAAATGGCTACAGAATACATATTCTTCTCATCGGCACATAGAACATTCCCCAGGATAGACCATATATTAGGCCAGAAAACAAGTCTTAGCAAATTTTAAAAACTTAAAATCCTATCAAGTATCTTCTCAAACCACAATGGAACAAAACTAGAAATCAATACCACTTACAATTGCTAAAAAATAATAAAATACTACTCAGGAACAAATTTAACCAAGGAAGTGATAGAGCTCCCCTGCAAGAAAACTACGAAACACTGATGAAAGAAATGGTAGAGGACAAAAACAAATGGAAATATATCCCATGCTCATGAATTTAAATAATTAATATTGTTAAAATACTACCTGAAGGAGTCTACAGGTTAAATGCAACCACTATTAAAATACATATTAGTCTATTTTCACACTGCTATAAAGATACTACCCAAGACTGGGTAAAATGTATTTAAAAAGAGGCTTAATTGACTCACAGGTCTGCATAGCTGGGGAGGCCGCAGGAAATTTACGATTACAGCAGATCTTACATGGTGGCAGGAGAGAGAGGAAAAAGTGAAGGGGGAAGAGCCCCTTATAAAACCATCAGATCTCGTGAGAACTCACTCACTGTCATGAGAACAGCATGGGGGAAACTGTCCCCATGATCCAATCACATCCCTCCCTTGACATGTGGGGATTACAGATCTCTTCCTCCACACATGGGGGTTATAATTTGAGATGAGATTAGGGTTGGGACACAGAGCCAAACCATATCAAAATATCAATTACATTTTTAACTGGGGAACAAGATGACCAACCAGATGCAGCCAGAAACACCTCCTCCACAGAGAGAAAACAAAATATTGAGTAAACCATCACACTTTGAACAGATTTTGGGGGGAAAAAGCACTCAAAGTCAATAGAGAGGCAATGCAGACACTGAGTTTGAAGAGGAAGGAAGCTGGGAAGCCAGATGGAGTCACCAATCACCAGGACCAGCTCTTGGTCCAGAATTGGACCTAAGGAAGGAGAGAGTGAAGGAACTAGGAGTCACACAATCCTGCCAGGGACCTCTGAGATCCTAGGTACAAGAGATCCCATGATACACACAGACATTTGAATTGGCAGGGGGAACTGCCAGGAGAGTAGGGAGAGGCAGAGCTTGAACATGCATGGAGCCCAAAAGTTTTCATGCATGAGGCAACTGCAGGAAAATATGAGAATAGGCACCCATCCCCCAAGGCTCTCCATCTTTCTGAGTCACTTTAGCCCCTGCTGACAGCCTGACTAGGAGAGACCAGCGCTGCCTTTCCCAAGGGCCTGGAGTGCATCTGATTTGCACACCCCCTTGTTTGCCGGTCCCTTCCCTGGCTCCTGCCTGGTTGCTCCCTCAAGGGTGTACACATAGCACAGCCTCCACTGCCCCACCTGAGCGTTTTTCTGGCAGCCTGAAAGCAGTTTGCCCACTCCAGTACAGCCAATGCTTGACCTCAGGGTACCAGAGGATATAGCTATGAGACCCATCCCAACTTCCCAGGGTTTGAGTGCACAGTTAAGGGGTATTGAGCTGGTATCTGTGGCCTGAGCTCAAGTCGGGGTTGCACCCCCACTCTCAGAACACTGAGAAGAGTGAGGCACAGATTCATGTGCTGGCATGGAAGCTGGGTGTGCCTCCTTCTGCAAGACTGGTCTGGGAAAAGCATAGCCTGTTGGATAGCCACAGACTCCATCCAAGGGAAACCTGTGGCCTGGAACACATATCAGGCCAAAGATTTGGGTTCAGAAGGCTTGGGACAAAACTAGCTCATCAGGCCTTACCTAAAAGCACACATCACAGAAAACCTGATCAGGGGAGCATGAGTTGTATGGTCCTCAAAGCCAACTGCTGAGCAAAAAACTCCAGGCTGTGGGTACCACACCAGCTGCACACCCATGGCACTACCCACCCTGCCCAAGGGACCTTCACCCTTGACCCACAGCATCCACAGACACCTGCAGACATACCCCATATCCCATTCAGACTCTTCCAAGCACAGGGAATCAGCAGGTCCCTGGAGATTTGGAGGACTAACCTTTGGCTCAGGCTGCCCCTAAAGCAAGCTTGTCCTGGGCCCATCGGCTGCATGCAGACCAGGAAGACTTTGAATGTGGCCCAACACACATTTGTAAATTTTCTTAAAACATTATGAGATTTTTTTTGCAATTTTTTTAGCTCATCAGCTATCGTTAGTGTTAGTGTGTTTTATGTGTGGCCCAAGACAGTTCCTCTTCTTCCTACGTGGTCCTGAGAAGCCATAAGATTGGACATCCCTGGCCTTAAAGATGGGGGCTGTGCAGCTGTCCAGGGACTTCTTTGGAGCTAAGAAAGAGGGAGTATGGCACCAGTGATTGAAGGGGATTCTCTGAAGGCTTGGGAACAAACTTTGTGAGAAAGGCATTTCTTGCCTCCCTGCCAACTGTTTCCCCCTCCTCGGAGGCCTGCTCCAAACACACTGATATACAAAAGAGTTACGCAGCTGAGTAAGAGCCTATCTACCAGCCCTTACTCCAAAGCACCATCTACGGGATTGAAGCCAGAATTACACCACCAAACAAAATTAATTCCTTAAACACAGTTAGCCCGTGAAAACCAATGCAGGAAACTAGCCACAACTAAGAAATCCATAAAGGCCAGGTGCGGTGGCTCACGCCTATAATCCCAGCACCTTGGGAGACCAAGGCAGGTGGATCACCTGAGGTTAGGAGTTCGAGACCAGCCTGGCCAATATGGTGAAACTTCATCTTTTCTAAAAAAAAAAAAGCCAGGTGTAGTGGCAGGCACCTGAATCCCAGCGACTTGGGTAGCTGAAGCAGGAGACTCACTTGAACATGGCAGGCGGATGTTACAGTGAGCTGAGATCGCACCGCTGCACTCCACCCAGGTGACAAGAACAAAACTTCATCTCAAAAAAAAAAAAAAAAAAAGAAAAGAAAAAGAAAGAAATTCATAAAGATCCTTGGCCTTCTGAAAGAACACAGAAACTAAACCAATGAACTGTTCCAACATACACAACAGTCAAACACTCAAGGGAAGAATAGGAATATAGAAACCAGAAGTCATATCCAAATGACAGCAATTTCAAAAAGATAAACACTAGCCCTCTCAGATGAGAAAGCATCTGTGAAAGAAGTCCAGCAATTCAAAAAGTCATAGTGTTTTCTAACCCTCAGAGGATCACACTAGCTCCTCAGCAATTGATCCTAACCAGATTGAAATGCTGAAATGATAGTCTTAGAATCCAGAATCTGGATGGTAAGGAAGCACAATGAGATCCAAGGGAAGGTTGAAACCTAACCAACGAAGCCAGAAAAATAATTCAAGAGTTGAAAGATGACATAGCCATTTTAAGAAAGAAGAAAACTGGGCTTCTGGGATTGAACAACTCACTCTAGGAATTTCAAAATACAATTGGAAGCCTCAACAACAGACTAGACCAAGCAGAGGAAAAAACTATAGAACTTGATGTCTGGTCCTATGAATCAACCCAGTCAGATGAAAATAAAGAAAACAGAATTTTTAAGTGAACAAAACCTCTGAGAAATATGGGATCACATAAAGATACCAAATCTATGACTCACTGGCATTGTGGAGAAAGAGTAAGTAATTTGGAAACACATTTTAGAATACAGTCCACAAAACTTTCCCCAATCTCATTTAGAGAAGCTGACATGCAAATTCAAGAAATTCAGCAATAAGATACTATACAAGATGGTCATTCCAAAGACACATAGTGAAAAGCATCCAAAAGCCAATGTGAAAGTCTTATGGCAGCTAGAGAAAAGGGTCAGATCACATACAAAGGGAACCCCATCAGGCTAACAGCAGACTTGTCAGCAAAACTTTACAAGCCAGAAGAGTGTTGGCCTATTTTAGCATCCTTAAATAAATTCAAACCCCAAATTTTATATCCTGTCAAACTAAACTTCGTAAGTGAAGGAGAAAAAAATCTTTTCCAGACAAGCAAATGCTAAGGGAATTTAAACCAGCACTACAAGAGATCCCTGAGGGAGTTCTAAACACGGACATGAAAGAACAATACCTGCAACCACAGAAACACACATAAGTACATAGCTCACAGACCTTATAAACAAATACACATTGGAGACTACAAAGCAACCAGATAACAACATCCCGGCAGGATAAAAATCTGACATATAAATATTAGCCTTGGATAAAATGATCTAAATACTCCACTTAGAAGGCACAGAGTGGCAAGTTGGATTAAAGAAAATCAAGAATCAACCATCTGCTGTCTTAAAAAGGCCCACTTCACATATAATTACACCCATAGGCTCAAAGTAAAGGCATGAACTAAGATCTATCATGCACACAGAAAACAAAAAATCAGGGGTCATTATTCTTATGTCAGATTAACACACTTTAAACCAACAACGGTTTTTAAAAGGGACAAAGAAGAAGACGATAAAGAATGATACACAGTGATAAAAGAACTCAATTCAACAAGAAGGCATAAATATTTTTAAATATATAGGCACCCAACCTTGGAGCATTGGATTTCTAAAACAAGTACTTCTAGATCTATGAAAAGACTTAGTTAGCCACCCAATTATAGTTAAAAATTTCAACACCTCATTGGCAGCATTAGACAAATCGCTGACACAGAAAAGTAACAAAGACATGCTAGAATTAAATTTGACATTTCACCTATTGAACTTAACTGACACTTAACAGAATCCTCCACCCAACAACCACAGAACGTACTTTCTTCTCATCGGCACAGGGAACACACGCTGAGATCGACCACATGCTCAGCCACAAAGCAAGTCTCAGTACATTTTTTTAAAACTGAAAGTATACCAAGCATAATCTCAGACCCTAGTGGAATAAAAATAGAAATCTATACCAAGAATTTCTCTCAATGTCATATAATTATATGAAAATTAAACAACTTGCTCCTGAATGACTTTTGGGTAAACAACAAAATAAAGACAGATATTAAAAACTCTTGAAAATAAATAAAAACAGAGACAGAATATGCCAAAATTTCCGGGATACAGCAAAACCAGTATTAAGAAAAAAGTTTATAGCACTAAATGCAGACATCAAGAAGCTAGAAAGGTCTCAAATTAACAACTTAACATCGCACCTACCAGAACTAGCAAAACAAAAACCAAATAACCTCAAAGCTACCAGAAGTAAAGAAATAACTAAAACCAGAGCAGAACTGAATAAATTTGAGACACAAAAATCCTTACAAGTAATCAACAAAATGAGATCGATAGCTAGCTAGCTACATTAACAAAGAAAAAATAGAGAAGATCCAAATAAGCACAATCAGAAATGGCAAAGATGGCATTACAATGGATCCCACAGAAATACAAAATATCATCAAAGACTATTATGA
Organism: Nomascus leucogenys; assembly: GCF_006542625.1. Classification (NCBI taxonomy): domain Eukaryota; kingdom Metazoa; phylum Chordata; class Mammalia; order Primates; family Hylobatidae; genus Nomascus; species Nomascus leucogenys. The sequence goes on along the minus strand of NW_022095780.1, from coordinate 186,221 downwards.
ACACCTCTATGCACAGAAACTAGGAAATCTAGAGGAAATGGATAAATTCCCAGAAATACAAAACCTCCCAAGATTGAACCAAGATGAAATTAAAATCCTTAATAGACAATAACAAGTTCTGAAATGGAATCAGTAATTTAGAAACCTAGTAACCAAAGAAAAAGTCCTGAACCTGATGGATTCAGAGCCAAATTCTACCAGACATACAAAGAAGATCTGTCACCAATCCTACTGAAACTATTCCAAACAATCGAGTTTGAGAGACTCCTCCCTAACTCATTCTATGAATACAGCATCATCTTGACATTAAAAGCTGAAAGAGATGCAGTGAAAAAAGAAAACTGCAAGCCAATATCTCTGATGAACATAGACACAAAAATTCCCAACAAAACATTAACAAACCAAATCCTGCAACACATCAAAAAATTCACCTTTTTTTTTTTTTTTTTTTTTTTTTGAGACGGAGTCTTGCTCTGTCGCCCAGGCTGGAGTGCAGTGGCATGATCTCAGCTCACTGTAAGCTGTGCCTTCTGGGTTCACACCATTCTCCTGCCTCTGCCTCCCAAGTAGCTGGGACTACAGGTGCCCACCACCACGCCTGGTTAATTTTTTGTATTTTTAGTAGAGACGGGGTTTCACTGTGTTAGCCAGGATGGTCTCGATCTCCTGACCTCGTGATCCACCCGCCTCGGCCTCCCAAAGTGCTGGGATTACAGGCGAGAGCCACCGTGCCTGACCCAAAATTCACTTTTTTACAATCTAACAGGCTTTATTCCTGGGATGCAAAGTTGGTTCAACATATACAAAGTAATAAATGTGATTCACCACATAAACAGAATTTTTAAAAACCATACGATCGTCTCAACAGATGCAAGAAAAACTTTCAGTAGACTTGCAATATTCCTTCATGATCAAAACATTCAACAAATTAGGCATCAAAGTAACATACTTGAAAATAATGAGAGCCACCTATGACAAACACACAGCCAACATCATACTTGATGGGCTAACCTTGGAACCATTTTCCTTCAGAACTGGAACAAGAAAAAGATGCCCACTCTCTCCATTCCTATTCAACATAGTACTAGAAGTCCTAGCCAGGGCAATCAGGCAAGAGAAAGGAATTAAAGGCATCCAAATAAGAACTGAAGAAGTCAAACTATCTCTCTTTTCAGATGATATGACTGTACACCTAGACAACCCTAAAGACTGTCAAAAGGCTCCTAGATCTGATAGCAATTTCAGTGAAGTTTCTAGTTACAAAATCAACATGCAAATATCAGCAGCATTTCTATACACCAATAATGTTTAGGGTGAAAGCCAAATCAAGAACACAATCCCATTTATAAATAGCCACAAAAAAATAAAATACTGGGAAATGCATCTGACCAAATAAATGAAAGATTTCTACAAGAAGAACTATACACAATGCCAAAAGAAATCAGAAATTAAACAAACAAATGAAAAAAATCTATGCTTATGGATTGGAAGAATGAGTATCATCAAAATGCTTATACTGCCCAATGCAATCTACAAATTCAATCCACACTATTCCTATCAAGCTACCAACATTGTTTTTTCACAGCGTTAGGAAAAATGACTCTAAAACTCATGGAACCAAAAAAGAGCCACACTAGCCAAACCAATCCTGAGGAATAAAAAAGCTGGAGGCATAAGTCTACCTGACTTCAAAATATATTACAAGGATACAGTAACCAAAACACAAGGTTTTGGTATAAAAACAAATACACAGACCAACAGAAAGAATAGAGAACCCAGAAATTAATCCACATATTTACAGCCATCTGATTTTTGATAAAATGTCAAGAACATCCATGGGGGAAAGAACATTCTTATCAACAAATAAGGCTGGGAACACTGGATATCTGTAGGCAGAAGAATGAAACTAGATCCTTATAGTTCTCCATATACAGAAATCTACTCTAAATGGATTAAAGACAATCATAAGAACCAAAATTATAAAACTACTAGAAAAGAACAGAGCAGAAATGCTTCGGTACCTTGGTCTAGGCAAAGCTGTGATGACTAAAACATCAAAAACACAGGCAGAAATAGACCAATGAGACTATATTAAAATTAAAGTTTCTTCATAGCAAAGGAAACAACCAACAGAGTGAAGAGACAACCTGTAGAATGGAAGAAAATGTTTGCAATCTATTTATCTGACAAAGGTCTAATATTCAGACTATATAAGGAGCTCAAACAACCCAACAGCAAAAACAAAATTAATAATCTGATTAAAAAGTGGGCAAAGGATCTGAATAGACATTTCTCAAAAGAAGATGTACAAATGGCCAACAAATATATGAAAAAATACTCAACATCAGTAATCATCAGGAAATGAAATAAATCTGCAATGAGATATCATCTCACTACAGTTAGAATGGCTACTATCAAAAAGACAGAAAGTAAAAAATGCTGGTAAGGTTGTAGAAAAAGGAAACTCTTATGCACTGATGGAAGGAATGTAAATTAGTATAGCCATTAAGGAAAACAGTATGGAGGTTTCTTAAAAACTAAAAATAGAACTATAAAACAATCCAGCAATCCCACTACTGAGTATTTATCAAAAAGACAGAAAATAAATGTATCAAAGAAATACCAGCACTGCCATTTTTATTTTATCACTATTTATAATTACTAAGATACGGAATCCACCTAAATGTTTAACAGATGACTGCATAAAGAAAATGTGGTATCTGTACACAATGGAAGACTATTCAGCCATAAAATAGAATAAAATTATATCATTCTCAGCCACATAGATGACCTTAGAGGACATTATGTTAAATAGAATAAGTCAGGCACAGAAGAACAAATGCTGCATATTCTCACTCATGTGGGAGCTAAATGTTTTTAAAAAATGAGTTCGTGGTAGTAGAGAATAGAATTGTGGACATTAGAGGCTGGGAAATGAAGGGGAGTGGGGGATGGGGTGAGGTTGGTTAATGGATAAAAAATTATCACTAGTTAGAATGAACTCTAGTGTTCTGTGGCATTGTAGGGTGAATATGATTAACTATGACTTATTGTATTTTTTTGAAAGCTAGAAGAGAGGATTGTGAATGTTCACAAAAAAAAGAATGGTAAATGGTTGAAGTGCTGGATATAATAATTAACCTGATTTTATGATTATACATTGCTTACATGTATCAAAATATTACTATGTATCCTATAAATATGTACAAATATACATGACCACAGAATATAAAAGAAAGCCAGGCATGGGGTAACATGCCTGTAGTCACAGCAATTTGGGAGGCTGAAGCAGGAGGATCCCTTGAGCTCAGGAGTTTAAGGCCAGCCTGAGTAACACAGTGAGATCCAATTTCTAATATACATAAATAGATAAATAATAAAAATAGAAGAAAAAATTTATCCTATAAAGAAGTAGACTGTGGGCCAAACCTACTGACTTGCCTCTAATGAAGAAATGCGGTAAAAGTGATACCATGTGCCTTCCAACATTAAGTTAGAAAACGCCCTCTACTTCACACTGCTTGTCCTTGGAACTTAGCCCCCATGTTGTGAGGAAGCTCAGGCCACAAAGACAGCCTAAGAGTTCCAATGAAGGTATTTGAGCTGCCTGCCCCAACTAAAGTTTCAGTCAATGGCCATCATGAACAACCAGACAGTTAGGGAACAAGCCTTCAGGGGATTCCAGTCCTCCAACCTCTGATTTATCCCAAGTGAAGCTCAGGGGAATGGAGACAAGCTGTCCTGGCCAAGGTTTTCCCCAGCCACAGATGGCTGAACTAAATAAATGTTATCAGCGACTCAACTTTGGGTAATTTCTTAGGAAAAAATAAACAGAAAATTTTATTTAAACAAAGAGACATCAAAAAATAATAACTTACGGGAGCCAAGATGGTTGAATAGGAACAGCTCCTGTCTACAGCTCCCAGCATGAGTGACGCAGAAGACGGGTGATTTCTGCATTTCCAACTGAGGTACTGGGTTCATCTCACTGGGGAGTGCCAGAAAGTGGGTGCAGGACAGTGGGTGCAGCACACCATGCGTGAGCAGCACACCATGCGTGAGCCAAAGCAGGGCAAGGCATCACCTCACCCGGGAAGCGCAAGGGGTCAGGGAGTTCCCTTTCCTAGTCAAAGAAAGGGGTGACAGATGGCACCTGGAAAAGCGGGTCACTCCCACCCTAATACTGCGCTTTTCCAACAGGCTTAACAAATGGCACACCGGGAGATTATATCCCACACCTGGCTCAGAGGGTCCTACGCCCACGGAGCCTCGCTCATTGCTAGCACAGCAGTCTGAGATCAAACTGCAAGGCGGCAGCAAGGCTGGGGGAGGGGCGCCCGCCATTGCCAAGGCTTCAGTAGGTAAACAAAGCGGCCAGGAAGCTCAAACTGGGTAGAGCCCACCACAGCTCAAGGAGGCCTGCCTGCCTCTGTAGGCTCCACTTCTTGGGGCAGGGCAAAGACAAACAAAAGGCAGCAGTAACCTCTGCAGACTTAAATGTCCCTGTCTGACAGCTTGGAAGAGAGTAGCGGTTCTCCAAACACACAGCTTGAGATCTGAGAACAGGCAGACTGCCTCCTCAAGTGGGTCTCTGACCCATGAGCAGCCTAACTGGGAGGCACCCCCTAGTAGGGGTGGACTGACACCTCAAACAGCCAGGTACTCCTCTGAGACAAAACTTCCAGAGGAACGATCAGGCAGCAGCATTTGCCTTCACAAATATCCGCTGTTCTGCAGCCACTGCTACCGATACCCAGGCAAACAGGGTCTGGAGTGGACCTCCAGCAAACTCCAACAGACTTGCAGCTGAGGGTCCTGACTGTTAGTTAGAAGGAAAACTAACAAACAGAAAGGACATCCACACCAAAAACCCATCTGTACATCACCATCATCAAAGACCAAAGGTAGATAAAAACACAAAGATGGGAAAAAAACAGAGCAGAAAAACTGGAAACTCTAAAAATCAGAGTGCCTCTCCTCCTCCAACGGAATGCAGCTCCTCACCAGCAATGGAACAAAGCTGGATGGAGAATGACTTTGACGAGTCGAGAGAAGAAGGCTTCAGAAGATCAAACTACTCTGAGCTAAAGGAGGAAGTTCGAACCAATGGCAAAGAAGTTAAAAACGTTGAAAAAAAATCAGATGAATGGCTAACTAGAATAACCAATGCAGGGAAGTCCTTAAAAGACCCGATAGAGCTCAAAACCACAGCATGAGAACTATGTGACAAATGCGCAAGCCTCATTAGTCGATGCGATCAACTGGAAGAAAGGATATCAGCAATGGAAGATGAAATGAATGAAATGAAGTGAGAAGTTTAGAGAAAAAAAATAATAAGAAACCAACAAAGCCTCCAAGAAATACGGGATTATGTGAAAAGACCAAATCTACATCTGATTGGTGTACCTGAAAGTGACGGGGAGAATGGAACCAAGTTGGAAAACACTCTGCAGGATATTATCCAGGAGAACTTCCCCAATCTAGCAAGGCAGGCCAACGTTCACATTCAGGAAATACACAGAACACTACAAAGATACTCCTTGAGAAGAGCAACTCCAAGACACATAATTGTCAGATTCACTAAAGTTGAAATGAAGGAAAAAATGTTAAGCGCAGCCAGAGAGAAAGGTCGGGTTACCCACAAAGGGAAGCCCATCAGACTAACAGCTGATCTCTTGGCAGAAACTCTACAAGCCAGAAGAGAGTGGCGACCAATATTCAACATCCTTAAACAAAAGAATTTTCAACCCAGAATTTCATATCCAGGAAAATTAAGCTTCATAAGTGAGGGAGAAGTAAAATACTTTACAGACAAGCAAATGCTGAGACATTTTGTCACCACCAGGCCTGCCCTAAAAGAACTCCTGAAGGAAGCACTAAATATGGAAAAGAACAACCGGTACCAGCCACTGCAAAAACATACCAAATTCTAAAGACCATCAAGGCTAGGAAGAAACTGCATCAACTAATGATCAAAATAACCAGCTAACATCATAATGACAGGATGAAATTCACACATAACAATATTAACCTTAAATGTAAATGGGCTAAATGATCCAATTAAAAGACACAGACTGGCAAACTGGATAAAGAGCCAAGACCCATCAGTGTGCTGTATTCAGGAAACCCATCTCACGTACAGAGACACACATAGGCTCAAAACAAAGGGATGGAGGAAGATCTACCAAGCAAATGGAAAACAAAAAAAGGCAGGGGTCACAACCCTAGTCTCAGACAAAACAGACATTAAACCAACAAAGCTCAAAAGAGACAAAGAAGGCCATTACATAATGGTAAAGGGATCAATTCAACGAGAAGAGCTAACTATCCTAAATATATATGCACCCAATACAGGAGCACCCAGATTCATAAAGCAAGTCCTTAGTGACCTACAAAGAGACTTAGACTCCCACACAATAATAATGGGAGACTTTAACACCCCACTGTCAACATTAGACAGATCAATGAGACAGAAAGTTAACAAGGATATCCAGGAATTGAACTCAGCTCTGCACCAAGCACACCTAATAGACATCTACAGAACTCTCCACCCCAAATCAACAGAATATACATTTTCTTCAGCACCACACCTATTCCAAAATTGACCACATAGTTGGAAGTAAAGCACTCCTCAGCAAATGTAAAAGAATAGAAATTATAACAAACTGTCTCTCAGACCACAGCACAATCAAACTAGAACTCAGGATTAAGAAACTCACTCAAAACCACTCAACTACATGAAAACTCAACAACCTGCTCCTGAGTGACAACTGGGTACATAACGAAATGAAGGCAGAACTAAAGATGTTCTTTGAAACCGAGAACGAAGACACAACATACCAGAATCTCTGGGACACATTCAAAGCAGTGTGTAGAGGGAAATTTATAGCACTAAATGCCCACAAGAGAAAGCAGGAAAGAACCAAAATTGACACCCTAATATCACAATTAAAAGTACTAGAAAAGCAAGAGCAAACACATTCAAAAGCCAGCAGAAGGCAAGAAATAACTAAAATCAGAGCAGAACTGAAGGAAATAGAGACACAAAAAACCCTTCAAAAAATTAATGAATCCAGGAGCTCGTTTTTTGAAAAGATCAACAAAACTGATAGACCGCTAGCAACACTAATAAAGAAGAAAAGAGAGATGAATCGAATGGATGCAATAAAAAATGATAAAGGGGATATCACCACCGATCACACAGAAATACAAACTACCATCAGAGAATACTACAAACACCTCTACGCAAATAAACTAGAAAATCTAGAAGAAATGGATAAATTCCTCAACACATACACCCTCCCAAGACTAAACCAGGAAGAAGTTAAATCTCTGAATAGACCAATAACAGGCTCTGAAATTCTGTCAATAATCAATAGCTTACCAACCAAAAAAAGTCCAGGACTAGACAGATTCACAGCCGAATTCTACCAGAGGTACAAGGAGGAGCTGGTACCATTCCTTCTGAAACTATTCCCATCGACAGAAAAAGAGGGAATCCTCCCTAACTCATTTTATGAGGCCAGCATCATCCTGATACCAAAGCCTGGCAGAGACATAACCAAAAAAGAGAATTTTAGACCAATATCCTTGATGAACATTGAGGCAAAAATCCTCAATAAAACACTGGCAAACCAAATCCAGCAGCATGTCAAAAAGCTTATCCACTATGATCAAGTGGGCTTCATCCCTGGGATGCAAGGCTGCTTCAACATACGCAAATCAATAAATGTAATCCAGCATATAAACAGAACCAACGACAAAAACCGCATGATTATCTCAATAGATGCAGAAAAGGCCTTTGGCAAAATTCAACAATCCTTCACGCTAAAAACTCTCAATAAATTAGGTATTGATGGGACGTATCTTAAAATAATAACAGCTTTCTATGACAAACTCACAGCCAATATCATACTGAATGGGCAAAGACTGGAAGCATTCTCTTTGAAAACTGGCAAAAGACAGGGATGCCCTCTCTCACCACTCCTATTCAACATAGTGTTGGAAGTTCTGGCCAGGGCAATCAGACAGGAGAAGGAAATAAAGGGCATTCAATTAGGAAAAGAGGAAGTCAAATTGTCCCTGTTTGCAGAAGACATGATTGTATATCTAGAATACCCCATTGTCTCAGCCCAAAATCTCCTTAAGCTGATAAGCAACTTCAGCAAAGTCTCAGGATACAAAATCAATGTGCAAAAATCACAAGCATTCTTTTACACCAATAACAGACAGAGAGCCGAATCATGAGTGAACTCCCATTCACAATTGTTTCAAAGAGAATAAAGTACCTAGGAATCCAACTTACAAGGGATGTGAAGGACCTCTTCAAGGAGAACTACAAACCACTGCTCAATGAAATAAAAGAGGATACAAACAAATGGAAGAACATTCCATGCTCATGGGTAGGAAGAATCAATATCGTGAAAATGGCCATACTGCCCAAGGTAATTTATAGATTCAATGCCATCCCCATCAAGCTACCAATGACTTTCTTCACAGAATTGGAAAAAACTACTTTAAAGTTCATATGGAACCAAAATAGAGCCCGCATTGCCAAGTCAATCCTAAGCCAAAAGAACAAAGCTAGAGGCATCATGCTACCTGACTTCAAACTATACTACAAAGCTACAGTAACCAAAACAGCATGGTACTGGTACCAAAACAGAGATATAGATCAATGGAACAGAACAGAGCCCTCAGAAATAATGCCACATATCTACAACCATCTGATCTTTGACAAACCTGACAAAAACAAGCAATGGGGAAAAGATTCCCTATTTAATAAATGGTCTGGGAAAACTGGCTAGCCATATGTAAAAGCTGAAACTGGATCCCTTCCTTACACCTTATACAAAAATTAATTCAAGATGGATTAAAGACTTACATGTTAGACCTAAAACCATAAAAACCCTAGAAGAAAACCTAGGCAATACCATTCAGGACATAGGCATGGGCAAGGACTTCGTGTCGAAAACACCAAAAGCAATGGCAACAAAAGCCAAAATTGACAAATGGGATCTCATTAAACTAAAGAGCTTCTGCACAGCAAAAGAAACCACCATCCTAGTGAACAGGCAACCTACAGAATGGGAGAAAATTTTTGCAACCCACTCATCTGACAAGGGGCTAATATCCAGAATCTACAATGAACTCAAAGAAATTTACAAGAAAGAAACAAACAACCCCATTAAAAAGTGGTCGAAGCCGTCTGGGATGTGAGGAGCACCTCTGCCCAGCCGCCCCATCTGGTAAGTGAGGAGCGCCTCTGCCTGGCCGCTGTGCAACCTTCCAAGTGTGAAGTGACAGCCTTTCTGCAGGTGTACCCAACAGCTCCGAAGAGACAGCGACCATCGAGAACGGGCCATGATGACGATGGCGGTTTTGTGGAAAAGAAAAGGGGGAAATGTGGGGAAAAGAAAGAGAGATCAGACTGTTACTGTGTCTGTGTAGAAAGAAGTAGACATAGGAGACTCCATTTTGTTCTGTACTAAGAAAAATTCTTCTGCCTTGGGATGCTGTTAATCTATAACCGGGTGCTCTCTGAAACATGTGCTGTGTCAACTCAGGGTTAAATGGATTAAGGGCTGTGCAAGATGTGCTTTGTTAAATAGATGCTTGAAGGCAGCATGCTCATTAAGAGTCATCACCACTCCCTAATCTCAAGTACCCAGGGACACAAACAATGCGGAAGGCCGCAGGGACCTCTGCCTAGGAAAGCCAGAGACCTTAGTTCACATGTTTATCTGCTGACCTTCTCTCCACTCTTATCCTATGACCCTGCCACATCCCCCTCTCCAAGAAACACCCAAGAATGATCAATAAATACTAAGGGGGAAAAAAAAAAGTAGGCAAAGGATGTGAACAGACACTTCTCAAAAGAAGACATTTATGCAGCCAACAGACACATGAAAAAATGCTCATCATCACTGGCCATCAGAGAAATGCAAATAAAAATCACAATGAGATACCATCTCACACCAGTTAGAATGGCGATCATTAAAAAGTCAGGAAACAACAGGTGCTGGAGAGGATGTGGAGAAATAGGAACACTTTTACACTGTTGGTGGGACTGTACACTAGTTCAACCACTGTGGACGTCAGTGTTGCGATCCCTCAGGGATCTGGAACTAGAAATACCACTTGACCCAGCCAGCCCATTACTGGGTATATACCCAAAGGATTATAAATCATGCTGCTATAAAGACACATGCACACGTATGTTTACTGCGGCACTATTCACAATAGGAAAGACTTGGAACCAACCCAAATGTCCGACAACGATAGACTGGATTAAGAAAACGTGGCACATATACACCATGGAATACTATGCAGCTGTAAAAAATAATGAGTTCGTGTCCTTTATAGGGACATGGATGAAACTGTAAACCATAATTCTCAGCAAACTATCGCAAGGACAAAAAACCAAACACCGCATGTTCTCACTCATAGGTGGGAATTGAACAATGAGAACACATGGACACAGGAAGGGGAACATCACACACTGGGGACCGTTGTGGGGTAGGGGGAGTGGGGAGGGATAGCATTAGGAGATATACCTAATGCTAAATGATGAGTTAATGGGTGCAGCACACCAACATGGCACATTTATACATATGTAACAAACCTGCACGTTGTGCACATGTACCCTAAAACTTAAAATATAATAATACAAGAAATAACTTACACAGTAGAAATTAATGTCCCTTAAAGTAGGAATTAATAAATGCTGAATTTAATTTATTAACAACAAACAATGCTAATGAGAAGCGGCAGACAATTAGGAGAAAGGCATAAGAACTATTGAGGAGAAAGTTTTTCTAAAATTTTCTTCAATTACAAAGTCTGATAAAGCAAAAGAGCCTTTTTAGAATTTGCTCCTCAAGTTATGGGATAAAGATGGTGAGGATGAAAGGAAATATATGATTTGAAGTTGTGAAAGGAAAAAATCTTGGGACCCCAAAATCACTAAGGAAAACTCCAGCTGGAAACTGCTTTGGGCAAACCTGCCTCCCATTCTATTCCAAGTCATCTCTCTGCTCACTGAGATAAATGCATATCTGACTTGTCTCCTTTGGAAAGGCTAATCAGAAACTCAGAAGAATGTATTCCTTTGTGTATAACCTAGCTGGAACCTGGAAGCTCCCTCCCCACTTTGAGTCTTCCTGCCTTTGCTTCAAGTTGTCCCACCTTTCTAGACAGAACCAATGTACTTCTTACATATATTGATTGATGTCTCATGTCTCCCTAAAATGTATAAAACCAAGTTGTGCCTTGACCACCTTGTCCACATGTCATCAGGACTTCCTGAGGCTGTGTCATGGGCATGTCCTCAAGCTTGGCAAAATAAACTTTCTAAATTAACTGAGACCTGTCTCAGATCTTCTGGGTTCACAAAGTATAAATGGTGAAAAAAACTAGCAATATTTGATCTTCTGTCCAAAATCAGATGTTTGACCTGATTTCAATTCATCAAAATTCTAAGAGACAAGCAGCTTTGAGTATTTATTAATCAATCTAGTATTCGATGTTTATGTTCATTTCTTTAATGAGGAAATAAAGAGAATATCATGGAACTATTTTTAATCTTCTCAGTAGTAAAACAAATGTGTCCTTTGAATGTTAAGAAATTAAGTACAATTTCCCCTTTACCTTACTTTGAGCCCGTTTGTATGAAGAAGGTGAGACCATCTCATCTTTATTTTGTAACAAAATCCTTCTCCATATCATACAAATTGAGCAAGACATGTTAGTGAACAAGGATAGACATAGACCAGCATATTAGAATTGAGAATCCAAAATTAAATCTGTATGTTTGTGTTCAATTGATTTTCAACAAGAGTTAAAAAACAAATGAGAATAGTATTTCCAACAAATGGTATCATCTCACCAAATGCCATATCTAAATATTTATTCAAAATAGAATAGCTAAATGTAAGAGCTAAAACTATAAAATTCTTAGATGAAGACACAGACATAAATCTTTGTGACTGCATTTGCCAGTGGTTTCTTAGACATAACACCAAAAGGAAAAATAGATTAATTGGACTTGATCAAAATTTGGAACTTGAACAGGAACCATCAGGAAAGCAAAGAGGAAGGCCATTGAGTAGAAGTAAATATTTGAAAATCATGCATCTGATAAGGGACTTACACCTAGGATATAAAAACAACTCTTAAAATTTAGAAATAAAAAAAAAAACAATTTGAAAATGGGCAAAGGATTTGAATAGATATTTCTCCAAAGAAGATATACAAATGGTTCATAAGCACATAAAAAGATGCTTAAAGTCATTAGTCATTAGAAGAATGCAAATCAAAACCACAATAAAGTACCACATAGCACTACTAGAATGAAATCTTTTCTCAATCAAAAATATGGAAAATTTTGGCAAGGCTGTGAAGACATTAGAACACCTTCACGATGCTGAGAAGAATGTAAAATGGTGCAGCCACTTTGGAAAACAGACTGGCAGCTCCTCAAAGAGTTAACACATGACCCAGCAATTCCACTCATAAGTATAACCCCAACAGAAATGAAAACATATGCAAACACAAGCACGTTTACATAAAAGTTCACGGCAGCTTTGTTAATAACAGTCCAAACTGGAAACAACCCGATGGTCCTTCAACTGATGAATGGATAAATAAAATGATTGGTATATTCACACAATGGAATATTACTCAGCAATAAGAAGAAATTAAGTACTGATACCTGCTACCACACAGAAAACCCTTAAAATGTTATGCTAAGTGAAAAAAAAAAGTCACAAAAGACCACATATTGTGTACTTCCACTGATAGAAAACATCCAGAATGGACAAATCTATACAATCAAAGGAGACTGGTGGTTCCCTGGAGCTGAGTAAAAAGGGGGAAACTGGTCGATGATAGCTTAGGGATGCAGAGTTTCTTTTAAGGGTCATAAAAATGTTCTAAAATTGATGGTGGCGATGGTTACACAACTGTGTGAATATACTAAGAAACTGTGAATTGTGCACTTTACATGGATGAACTGTATGGTAGGTGAATTACATCTTAATAAAGTTGTTTTTAAAAATCAAATGGCAGGATTTTGATAAATTTCTTACTTCTCTACTTTGGATGATATACTATACATGATCTGTATATTTCTGTTTTACAATATATTTAAAAGAAACAAAATAGGAAGGAAATGCCTAACATTTCAAGTAGTTTGTAAACTAATCTAAAACATTTGCATTTTGAAGACCAGTATAACAGTCTTTCCTGTACAAGTTATCCTGAAATGCATGAAATATACAGAGATTCTGTACGCATTCACAAAAGTAAAGATAAGAAATAAGACAATTTTCTGAAATAAACATTATCCTCGATTTAATCTCATGTGCCTCACCATGGCAATAGAGAAAAATCACTAAAAAAATACTGTTTCACAGAAAAAAGTCTCACAACTTTTGTGAGATATGATGTCTAATTCTCAACTTTTCCTGAAGGTAAATATTATAAGAAAAATATGTACATACTTAAGAGGAAAAAATGACAGAATAAAAGTCAAGAGGTTAAGAAATAAGTACATTATAGTGATAATAAAATTAATTATAATGAAAATAAAAAAGAAAGCTGTTTACTGAAATTAGTATACTAAAACACTTGATATTATTTAACCAGCTATAGACTGTTGACGTGTTACGTTTTATACATACTTGACTTCTGATTTGACCTGATCTCCTCTTTGAGTCCTGTGTTTCATCTAAATTAACATAACATGGTGTAGCCTCTAGTGAAGGCTCTGATATAGGTTGTTTTTTTACAGTATCAGCCAGTTCTTGAATCTGTCTCACAATTTCCTGGAAAGATATTTTTGTTATTGATTTTATGTCACCTTATTATTAAATGATGGTCATAGAATTTAACTCTAACATATATGCTTTGAAAAATATTACCACACACATTGATTTACCTACCTTTCCTCATGTGTAATGAACATTCCTGTTCAATACTGAATTCAGTTAAGGACAGAAAAGGTGTTATTTTCTTGCCAAATCAGCATTCTGTAACTTAGACAACAGATACAGCCCATTATACCTGCATCACCTAAGTTTGCAATGCTTAATTATCTACTGAAGTCTCAGAAAGAAATGGGTATGTGAGTGAGACTAGTGGTGGTAAATTCTATACTCTGAAATGTTTTCTCTCTTCTTTATTAGAAGTTCAGATCAACTTCACAATTCCTCATATATTCAATTGCCTGCTCAAATCCTTCCAATAGATTGCTGTATCGAAATAAAACTAAAATTTCAATGGCCTTTGAGGCCCTTGATAATCTTGCCTCCACCTCCCTGATCTCAGCTCCTACACTCTCTCCCCTACTCACTGCATTCCCACTATACGTGAATCCTGTCACCCCTTGTTAGTTTGAACATGGGGACCCAATGCCAAACAAAGAAATCTCAGATTGCTACAATCATCTTTGTACTGGACAAAGTTATATCCAAATGAAATTAGTCATTGAGTCTTGAAATAAAAATTATGCACAAATTACTTGTAAAAACATTCAAAATAAATTACAAATGCCAGTGGTAACAGTAAATCAAATATGGTTTTACTGATATTCACATCTGTCCCAAATTATATTTAATTAAAAGTGGGTCCCATCAAAGAGTTGAGAGGTCATGACAATAATTTGAGATTGAAATAGTTTCAGATTTAAGTCAAACTGACATGAATAAAAATAAAATTACACTAACTTAAATATATAAGAAGTTCCTGAGGGAAAGTCTTATGAGATACAGCAGTACGCTTCAGTTCACCTGGGAAATCTGGACCTAACTGTCGAAATCACCCACTAAATTGAATCTTAATTTCAAAATATTCATTTCAGGTATGAGCATTTCCATTTATCTGTTTCATCATGGTCTCAAAATGTGGCCACATAAAGACATTAAAATTATTATTTCAGGCCCGTTGCGGTGGCTTACGCCTGTAATCCCAGCACTTTGGGAGGCCCAGGTGGGTGGATCACCTGAGGTCAGGAGTTCAAGACCAGCCTGGCCAACATGGCAAAACCCCATCTCTACTAAAAATACAAAAATTAGCCGGGAATGGTGGAACGCACCTGTAATCCCAGCTACTCGGTAGGCTGAGGCAGGAGAATCGCTTGAACCCGGGAAGTGGAGGTTGCAGTGAGCCAAGATCATGCCACGGCACTCTAGTCTGGGCAACAGAATGAGACTCTGTCTCAAATTTTAAAAAAAGGTATTATTTCAGCAGTGTAAGACTGCATTATTGAAGTTAGTCTCTATCTATTAACAACTTGTAACTTAACCTCTCAATGTTTCATAGGTGACATTATTTCTTTACTCAAAGTAAAGCATCTTTCCAGTCTAACTTTTTTTGCTGGTATGCTTCTAGGCTGATAAAGCAAATATGTTTATAATACATATATTTTTATATTCAATGAGACTCATCATTTAGCAAAAACCAAATATTACTTTACATTTTCTTTCAAGAAGTTTGAAAAATATTTTCTTTCTCAATACTTACATTTCTTTCTGCTTTCTCTTTTTCATATTTGTACAATCTTTTTTCTATGAAATTGCATTTATTGATTAAGTTGTTTTTCTGCTCTAGTAGAAGACTTTGCTCTTGAGCTTGATCTTTCAAAATAGCATTAAATTGCTCTTGGATATTAATTATTGTCTCTTCTTTATTGTCAGCTTTCTTGTGAGCCTCATCCAGTTCCTGTCGAAGTAACAGATTTTCGTTTTGTATTTGAGATAATCTCTCCTCTAGAGATTCTTGCTTTTGAATGTATTTACTCACTTTGCTTTCTTCATTCTGAAACATTTGTTCAATTTCTTTCCTCTGACGTTGTGATTGGGTTAGTTCTCTTTGGACATCTTCTAAAACCAATGTCTTTTCCCTTAGAGCATCTTTTGTCTGGTGCAACTTCATTTTGAGGCTTCTGATTTTATTTTCAGCATTAGAAAGTTTTTCAGAAAGCAGCTCATTCTTATCTTTTAGGTGATTCATATCAAAATTCATTTTTTCCTTTAAATGAAACCACTCTTGTCTTGTTCTCTGGAAATCAAGTTCTACATCTCTTTTTGATGCCTGACTTTGATCACAGTCTTGTATAGCAGCAACCAGTCTACAATGGTATGATTCAGTTTCTCTTTCCAGTCTCTCCTGGTTTTGGTTTTTATCCTCCAATTTAAAACTGAGCATTTTATTCTCAGCTTTCAAAACTTCAGGCTGTATACTGTCCTGGAATATCATTGTTGCAAATGTTTCCTCTTTCAGCTTCAAAGTATTTTGAAGGAAATCATTCTTTTCTTTCACAATTTTAATCTCCTCAAGATAATTATTTTCCTTTTGCTGGTTCCGATTTTTCTCTGTGTCTATTTCCAGTCTTAGCCTGGCAATTTCTTCCTGCAACATGCAATTTTTATGCAACAGATCTTTTTCCTTCTTATGCTCATGAGAAATCTAAATAAACAAAGGAAACTTTTAGCTAGCATTCAATACAATGACATCTCATTTCTTTCTCTGAAATTAACGAATGTCCTGCACATTTATACAATGAAAGCATTGCCATGAATGAATATCTAACTGGGAAAAAAAAGTTGAATTAAAACTTCAAACCTCATAGGTATAAATTCTCCAAAGGTCAAAGATTTATTTAAAGACAATGAATCCATAAAAGAGAAACCACTAGAGAATGTGTAAGGTTCCCAAAAATGGAAAAACCTTTCTCAGAACAACAACAAACACAAAGGCATAAAATAAAAGATTTAAAAAGTTTGCTACATTAAATATTGGGTTTACACTCCGATATCTAACCTATATACCACCATATACTAAGAGCCTTAGCTCTGCATATATTTGGACAGATGAAATTTCCCAATGTCCTTTAAGCTCCTTTTTCCTGAGAATATTCTACAGATATACTATTTTTGTACCATTTTTATAGTCAGTTCTAAGAATGACATACATGCATAAATGCTAAATATAAGCATCTCACTAAGCACTTCTATATATATCACAGAACTCAAGTATCACAATTCTGCAAAGGAGTGGTCAAAAAACAAGCAAGCTGCAGAATTTTCCCCAGGTTTTCTAACTCTACTTCGAGTGTGCCTCCACCGAATCACATTTCTTTCTTTAGTGTAAATAAATACAAAAAGAAGCTTTTTTATTTCAAAACACCAATAGTAAATAAGATAAAATTATAGAGCTTTGCTTAGAGAGTCATAAAATCATTTGCCATTGCAATAACTTCTATTTCCTCTTTATAATGTTTGAAAGAGTAATAAATGTGAAATGGGGGAATATACTGAACTATTTTACTAGGAACAAAATACATATTAGTAAATTATCACTAGTTTATATTGTGGCATACCATTGTGTTCAAACTCTTTGTACTCAAATTAGACACTATTGGAGCAGACTGTTAATCTTCTCAAAAGTAAAAAGAAGAACATCCAAAATATGGTCTCTGAACTGCCTATACATTTTCTTCTTACCAATCAGTGGAAGTAATAAACTAACCCCTCCATTAATATAAAAATAAGATTAAATGACTTTCAACAACTAGAACACGTTTTGTTAGTAGCAAGGGTTTTGACATTATAGAAAGATCATTAATTCCTATGGAAAGTATTAAATGCTTCTGCTTTTCATGAGGCCAATATGAATATCACTACTTGACTATTGCAGACAAATGGCATTAAATTAAGAACATCATTTTATTCAGTGGGCCAAAGGCCAGAACCACCACCACCACCTCATAAAAGACAAAGACAAAAATTATCTTCTTCCTTCTTTACAACTTGGATTTTAAATGGCCAGATTTAGAGGATGTGACATTGTGGGCTTCAGGAACAGAAGGAAGCTTCGCCCTTTGTGCACTAAGCTATTCTTTTCCCCACTGCCTTTTATCTTTCTTTTTTATCTGTCTAGAACTCAGCTTTCTACTTTAAAGTCATATACTAAATTTTTGGCTGAGGATTTATGCTACTTATATAAAAATATCATATATGCCATAACTCACCATACTCTATCAAATAATAGAATGTAGAGGTCTGACTCAACAGAAACATTTGAGAGTTATTAAAAATATGTGAAAGCGGCCGGGCGCAGTGGCTCACGCCTGTAATCCCAGCACTTTAGGAGGCCGAGGCGGGCGGATCACGAGGTCAGGAGTTCAAGACCAGCCTGGTTAAAATGGTGAAACCCCATCTCTACTAAAAATATAAAAATTAGCCGGGCGTGGTGGCATGTGCCTGTAATCCCAGCTACTTGGGAAGCTGAGGCAGGAGAATCGCTTGAACCCAGGAGGCGGAGGTTGCAGTGAGCCGAGACCGTGCCACTGCACTCCAGCCTGGCAACAGAATGAGACTCCATCTCAAAAAACAAACAAACAAACAAACAAACAAAAAACAAACAAAAAAATATGTGAAAGTGTATATACTTCTCAAAAATATTTAAAGTGGTTATAATTATGTGTTGCAAGAGTTGCAGTTAAACAGATACACTACAAAACATGAAAGCACAAGAAACAGGAATATTTCTTACAACTCTCAAGACTAATACATTTTTCTCTCTTTTCAGTCATTTCTTCCTTCCCATTGTATTCCCACTTTATTGCTAAACACATCTCATCTTTATGTAAATAGAAGGGAAAACCCTAGGGCTATAATTTTTTAAGCAATTTTCTTTATGCTTATCCTGGTTCTGAAGGTCATAGGCATATGGATAAATTAGTTTATGGTTTCTTATACCACTTGGAAAACTTAATAGACTTTGCTTGATCAAGGTACAAAGATTAGAGAAAGTTTTTCTGAACTTCTATCATTTAGATAGCAGAAATAATCTATTTCTATGTACAATTATGGATTTAGATAACCCTATTTTACACATGAGTTTCTCATCAGTAGAAACTCAGAATGGATCAGATAATTGATAAAGAGAAAAAACAAAGAGTAGCAACAAGTAAACCTCCAGGAACTCTACTTGTAATATGTCTACTTCATTCTTAAACCTTTGCATATCTTGCTCTAATTTTCTTTGTAGATATACTTTTGATGTTCTGTCATGATGTAGTGGTAAAGAACTCACATTTTCTAATTCAGGCACCATGACTTTATAGTTACTAGCACTGAGACTGTCACAGAATGGCTTCTGGAACAAGTCCTGTATTGCTTTTATTTTCCTCTAAGTGTCTATATCTGCAGAAATACTGTGGTATTTTTTTTTTTTTTTTTTTTTTTTTTTTGAGACAGAATCTCGCTCTGTCTCCCAGGCTGGAGTGCAGTGGCGCAATCTCGCCTCACTCCTTTAATTTGAATCATGTTTTATCTCTCTGGAGGGGGTACCCCATGAATCTAAAAGACCTTTTGGATCATTAGATAGAGGCATATGCCTGATGTCTAATTTGGTGCCTCATGGTATCTTGGTCATATTTTTTTGTCATTTGCATATCGAACTCCACTTTCTTTCATTTCCATTGTAACAATTTATGGGTCCCGTGCTTTCTTTTTTGTTTGTTTGTTTGCTTTTTTGTTTTTTTTTTTGAGAAGGAGTCTCGCTCTGTTGCCCAGGCTGGAGTGCAGTGGCACGATCTCAGCTCACAGTTCCTTGCTTTCTTAGAGTCTCCATCATTATAAAAATTCTCCTCATCTATGTTAAAAACATGTTCATTATCTGGTTTGTTATTTTCACAGTCTAATTTATTTTCATTTAAATAAAGCTTAGAAGATGACTGGCAAACATGTACCAA
The DNA here is from genome assembly GCF_006542625.1 of Nomascus leucogenys. Lineage (NCBI taxonomy): Eukaryota > Metazoa > Chordata > Mammalia > Primates > Hylobatidae > Nomascus > Nomascus leucogenys. The sequence continues at coordinate 166,462 of NW_022095780.1, read as the reverse complement.
AAACCCAGAACATGAATGAGATATACACACATTTTTGAGACTGGGTTCCATGTGTTCAACAAAATGCCTGGAAGGCTACAAAGACAGACACTCCAGATGCATCTTTTTCTATCATAAGTATATTATTTGTCAAATTAGAAGGAATTTCCTTTATGTTTGTTTCTCCTTTTGAGCTATCATGGAGTGGCTTCAGAAAAAGCAGTAATTTGTATTTTTCACAGATTTCACCAAACCTCTGATTTAACTCATTTGTGAGAAGTTTTAATTTATTTTCCCACTCTAATTTGCCACATTTAATACACATTTCTTCAGACTTTTACACAAAAAAGTCCTGAATATACAGACATATCCTCTCTATCCAATCCTTATTTTATTCTTGTTCTTGAGATATTTTTGGCAGATGCAAAAGGGGAAGATTAATTTGCTTGCTTTGTTTCTCAGAAGTTATCTTTGTCAGAGTGCATGTTTTTGTTTTTGTTTTTTATCATACATATAATCTGGTTTATTTTCATGAATATCTTTCTAAGGCAATGGGTAATTTCTCCAAGGTCATAATTAATGATTATATACAATTTTGCTCATATACTCTATTTTACTGGACTATCATTTACCTAGTGGCCTACTATTGGGTATGCTATTGTTTCTAACCTTTCATTATTATTAACAGCACAAAGCAAAAATGAATTGTAAAAATTGGTTGTAAATAAAAATGAAATGCATTTTGAACTGTAAAAAAAAACAAAACCTTCCAACATTTAAACACAGACAAAATAGACTCAGAATAATTTTGAAAAAATTCCCCCAGGTGCACCAGTTACCAACACCACCTGCTATACATATTCATTTTCAAACAGTTAATTGTCATGGTCTCACTCTGTTGCATAAGTTAGAGTGCAGTGGTGCAAACATGGCTCATTGCAGCCTCAACCTCCTGGGCTCAAGTGATCCTCTCATCTCAGCCTCCCATATAGCTGGAAACACAGGCACATACTACCACACTTAGCTAATTTTTTAAAAAAATTTTGTAGAGATGGGGCATCACTATATTGCCTAGGCTAGTCTTGAACTCCTGGGCTGAAGCAATCCTCCCACCTCAGCCTCCCAAAATACTAAGATTACAGGCATTAGCCACTGCACCCAGCAGGGAGCATGTTTTTAAAATAACTTTATTCTCAATAAAGTATAAAGAAAAAAATTTAAACTAATTAAAATTAAAATTTAATTGTTAAACTTCTTAATGTATGTTTAGCGTCTCCCAAATCACAGGGAGAAGTAAAAAGTAATTTGCCTTAGCTAAAACTGCAAGAAAAAAACAAACCAGCAAACTTAACTTTGGCACTGTTGTTTGGACTAAATTCATTTTGTGTTATATCTACCAAAACATGAATTAGCAGATGATTAGTAGTGTTATAAAAGTGTCCTCACTTGAAAAGATTTTACCTCAGCATACACTAATTAGTGAGTACATGCGGTGCATTTAAGTACTTTTTCTAAAGATTACTAACTGGACTGTAGGCAAACTTTGTTAGAAGCCAAAATCAATACCAATCAGAAAGAAAAGCAAATTGTCAAATTATAATTCAAATTATATTCTGTAATATGACACTCTGATGTATCCAGTTGTCTGCTTAAGTCCAGTTCTAACATATTCTAATATCCACCAATGATGATGGATTAAAAATTTTATACTATTTACTGACTTCGTGCATTGAAATAAATTAGAAAGTTATTGTTCATATCCTAATACCAAAGGTCCCATTCTGCAGAGTATGGTTCTCTTAAAACAGGTTGATTTTATGACCGAGTTTTCTTCCTAAACATGACCTGAAGTCAGAGACCGTGAGGCAGAATACATCTTTAACCTTGGCATTAGTGACTGGCAATATAAAACTGCACATTTTGAACCACTGGCCATCATGACTCCTTTAACATGAATCCAATTCAATGGCCATCACTCTTAAATTGTTCATAGCTTCTGTTGCTCAATAATATGATTTAATAATTCATGTTACTTTCTTCATCATGCAAACATGTTAATAAAGACAAAAGAGTAAAGAAAATTTTGAAAATGTTTTCTCTCTATTCCAAGGGTAAAGATGAGCTTTAAGTTACTATAGATTTTAAAAATCTTTTAAGTTTTATAACTAGTTAAAATGTACTTAAAATTCAATATTAAATAGTAAATTAGAATCTATTGCTTATCAAAGGCTAATCTGAAAGGTAATTTCATTTGGACTACCCTACATTATTAAAGCAAAGAACATAATAGTCAACAAGAAATTTAAATGAAATTGTTGTATACTTGTAGCTCGTTTTCACTTTCTTCAAGTCTTTCTTGCTCTTCCTCTGATAGCACTGCTAAGACTTGTTCTGCTGAAAAAAATTATACATTTAGTTAAAATGAACTACTTACAACAGTTAGATTAAACTGTAGTCTTTATGAAAATAGGTTAAAACTAATATTTCATTTTATTTTATAAGTTGTGAATTTAAAGGAAGCTTAATCTTTAGAAGGATATTTACTTCTTTAATAAATACTCCTAAGTCTTAAAACTTCAAGAAACCACTTGGGGAGACACTAGATGTCACCAGGTTGAAGAAAAACACACATGTCAAACATTCACTCATAAATGTATCTACCAAACATAAATAAAGAAAACCATCACGAAGAAAATAAAATTTTAACACTCACAAATATATCTACCAAACATAAATAAAGAAAACCATCACAAAGAAAATAAAATTTTAACACTCACAAATGTATCTACCAAACATAAATAAAGAAAACCATCACAAAGAAAATAAAATTTTAAAATGTGACCCCTGGGGCCCTAAGTGAACATTGGTGGGACCCTGGCAGGACTCCTCCTAGGTCTATGGTGGTGGTGGATATGGGAAGAGATTCCTCTGCCTGGGGAAATGGGAGGGAAGAGTAGAAAGGACTTTGTCTTGTGGTTTCAGTGCCAGCTTAACTGCAGTAGAATACAGCACCAGTTAGATTTCTAAGGTTTCCAACTTCAGGCCCTGGCTCGCGGACAGTATCTGTGGCCCCACCTGGGGCCTGAAGGGACTCCCACTGCCCTAAATGGAAGCACATAAGACTGGCTGACTTCACCACCAGCTGAGTGTAGAGCCCTACAGGCTTGAGCAGTCTGATGCAGTGAAATCCCAGTGGTGGTAGACACAGAGGTGCTTATATAAATGCTCCCCCAGCCCCAGATAGCACAGAGACAGACTCCATTTGTTTGGGAGATAGTAAGGGAAGAGAACGAGAGTTTATGTCTGGTAATTCAGAGACTTCTTCCAGCTCTTATTGAACAACCACCAAAAGCATGTCTCTATGAGGCTGCAAACATGACAGAATTACTGGGCTTAGGGTCCCTGACCCCTAATGCAGATATGGGTGCAGTGACCAAAAGCATAGACACTATACCCAAGTCCCTTTGAGTACCTGGAAAGCCTTCCCAAGAAGGATGAGTATAAACAAGTCCAGACTGTGAAGATTACAATAAATACAAAGCTCTTCAATGTGCAGACACAGACAATCACCCACAAACATGAAGACCATCCAGGAAAACATGACCTCACCAAGTGAACTAAATAAGGCACCAGGGGCCAATTCTAGAGAGACAGAGATACCTTTCAGACAGGTAATTCAAAACAGCTGTGTTGAGGAAACAAAAACATTCGAGATAACACAAAGAAAAAAATTCCAGAATTCTATCAGATAAATTTAGCAAAGAGATTGAAATAATTAAAAAGAATCAAGAAGAAATTCTGAAGTTGAAAAATGCAATTGATGTACTGAAGGATGCATGAGTCCCTTAACAGCAGAACTGATCAAGTAGAAGACAGAATCAGTGAGCTTAGCTTGAAGATAGGCTACTTGAGAAAACACAGTCAGAAGATACAAAAGAAAAAGGCATAGAAAAGAATGAAGCCTACAAGATCTAGAAAATAGCCTAATAAAGCAATTCCAAGAATTAATGGCCTTAGAGAGGAGGAAGTGAGACAGATGGGAGAAGAAAGTTTATTCAAAGAAACACAAAGTTCTTCCTAAACCTCAAGAAATATATCAATATTCAAGTGCAAGAAGGTTAGAGAAAACCAAGCAGATTTAACCCAAAGAAGGCTACCTCAAGGAACTTAATAATCAAACTTACAATGATCAAGAATAAAGAAAGGGTCATTTATCCCTGCAGCAAGCAAAGAGAAACAAATAACATACGATGGAGCTGCAATACAACTGGAAGTAGACTTTTTGGTGGAAAGCTTAAAGGCCAGGAGAGAGTGGCGTGACATATTTAAAGTGCTGAAGGAAAAACACTTCTATCTTAGAATAGTATATTCAGTACAAATGTCTTTTAAATATGTAGGAGAAATAAAGATTTTCCCAGACAAACAAAGGCTGAGAAATTTAATCAATACCAGACCTGTCCCACAAGGAATGCTAAGGAGAGTTCTTCAATCTGAAACAAAAGGATGTTAATGAGCAATAAGAAACAACCTGAAATCAATGAATCTTACAAAACTCACTGATAATAGTAAGTACACAGACAAACAGAATATTACAACACTGTAATTATGGTGTGTAAACTACTCCTATCCTAAGTAGATTTGAAATCCTCATAGTAACCTTAAATCTAAAAACATACAATGGATACACACACACACAAGAAGGAAATTAAAACATACCAACAGAGAAAATCACCTTTACTAAAAGGAAGACAAGAAGGAAGAGAAGACTACAGAATGATTAGAAAATAAATTACAAACTAACAGGTGTAAGTCCGCACTTATCAATAACATTGAATATAAATAACTAAACTCTCCAATCAAAATACATAAATTGAATGAATTAATTAAAAATAAACAAGACCCAATGATCTTTTGCCTATACATAGACTGAAAATAAAAACATGACATATGATATTCCCTGCCAATGAAAACTAGAAAAGAGAATCAGTAGCTATATACTTATATCAGACAAAATAGACTTCAAGAAAGAAAGTGTAAAAGACAAAAAAGGGAACTGTATCATGATAAAGGGGTCATTTTGGCAGAAGGATTTAATAATTTTAAATATATATGCACCCAACACTGGAGAACCCAGATAAATAAAGCAAATGTTACTAGAGCTAAAGAGAGAAAGAGAGCACACCCTCAATACAATACTAGCTGAAGGCTTCAATACCCCACTTTCAGAATTTCACAGATCATCTAGATAGAAAATCAACAAAGAAACATCAGACTTAATCTGCCCTATAGGCCAAATGGACCAAATAAATGTTTACAGAACATTTCATCCAATGGCTGCAAAATACACATTCTTCTCCTCAGTATGTGGATCATTCTCAAGAACAGGCCATATGTTAGGACACAAAACAAGTCTTAAAACCCTCAAAAAATAGAAACTATCAAGTATCTTCTGGGACCACAATGGACTCAAACTAAAAATCAATAACAAGAGGAATTTTGGAAACCATACAAGCACATGGAAATTAAATAACATGTTGCTGAAAAACCTGTGAGACAATGAAGAGATTAAGAAAATAAATTGAAAATTTTTCTTAATAATGGAACAAGAACCAAAACCTATATGATACCGTGAAAGCAGTGCTAACAGAGATGAGTACAGCTATGAGTGCCTGCATCAAAAAGGAGACAAAACATTAAGTAAACAACCTAACATTGCATCTTAAGAATCAGAAAAGCAAGATCAAACCAAACCAAAGGTAGCAGAAGAAAAGAAATAACAAAGATCAGAACAGAAATAAATGAAACTGAAGCAAACAAAACAATACAAAAGTCAACATAACAAAAACTTGATTTTTTGAAAAGTTACATAAAATTGACAAACCTTTAGTCAGACTAAGAAAAAAGAGAGAAGACCCAAATAAATAAAATCAGAGATGAAAAAGCAGTCATTCAAAAACAAGCAATCGGGAAAGGATTTCCTATTTAATATAATAATATAATATAATACATATTTCACAGTATCACATCTGTGGTTTTGCTTTTTGTGGTTTTAGTCACCCACAGTCACCTGATATAGTTTTGCTGTGTCCCCACCCAAATCTCATAGAGAATTGTAGTTCCCATAATCCCCATGTGTCGTGGGAGGGACCCTGTGGGAGGTAATTGAATCATGGGGGCAGTAATCATGCTGTTCTCACGAGAGTGAGTTCTCACAAGATCTGATGGTTCTATAAGGGCTTTTTCTACCCTTTGCTCTGCACTTCTCCTTGCTCTTGCCGTATGAAAGAGGATTTGTTTGCTTCCCCTTCCACCATGATTGTAAGTTTCCTGAAGCCTCCCTAGCCCTGTGGAACTGCAAGTCAATTAAACCTCTTTCCTTTATAAATTATCCAGTCTTGGGTATGTCTTTATTAGCAGTGTGAGAAATACTAATACATCACCCATGGTCCAAAAATGTTAAATGGTAAATTCCAGCAATAAGCAATTCATAAGTTTTATATTGTGTGCTGTTTTCAGTAGCATGATAGACTCTCCAGCCATCCCATTCCATCCCATCCACAACATGAAGCATCCCTTTGTCTAGTGTATCTACACTGTATATGCTATGTGCCCATTAGTCACTGACTTCATCTCCTCCTGACATCCAACCAACAACATCATCAAGGCTCATTAATCCAGGATTACTGGAAGCAGATGATCCTCCTTCTGAAAGTTAATGGTAGCCTAACACTACATCACAATGCCTATATCATTCACCTCACTTCATCCCATTACAGAGGCATTGTATCACCTCACATCATCTTCATAAGAAGAAGCGTGAGTACAGTACAAGAAGATATTTTGAGGGAATATATATACATATATATGTATGAACTTTTTTATAGCATATGTGAAGTCCTAATTAGAAAAAACAAAAAAAGAGTCAGGATGGCAGGGCCAGAAGAAAGCAAAGAGATAAAGCAAATAAGGTATGTCTTCCTTTCCTCATGGTCCAGAAACCATTTTTAGGGACATGGATGAAACTGGAAAACATCATTCTCAGTAAACTATCGCAAGGAGAAAAAAACCAAACACCGCATGTTCTCACTCATAGGTGGGAATTGAACAATGAGAACTCATGGACACAGGAAGGGGAACATCACACTCTGGGGACTGTTGTGGGTAGGGGGGAGGGGGGAGGGACAGCATTAGGAGATATACCTAATGCTAAATGATGAGTTAATGGGTGCAGCAAACCAACACGGCACATGGATACATACGTAACAAACCTGCACATTGTGCACATGTACCCTAAAACCTAAAGAAAAATAATAAAAAAAAGAAAAATAAGAAAAATAAAAAGAGGAACCAAATAAGTTATAGGTCTCATTTTCTTTCTGGCCCAGGACATATGGCCCTCCAGCACAGATAATGTATATAAGTCACAAACTTCCTGCTCACCATCAAACACTTTAATGTATCAAACCCCTCAGCTGACAGAAGAATGCAAGTTAGATCCCTGCTACCTTGGCATTATCGGTCAGCCTAAGAACCATCCTATAAAATTTCCAGCAAGCCTTTGATCCCTGGCAGTAGGCTTTTCTTTTGCAGGCTGCCCATTGCCTTCTTGCAACATATTTTCATACCTTCTGTAATGAATCTGCCTTTCTCTAACTGTCTTGGTAAATTATTTTACCGCCACGCCACTGGCCCGGATAGTTGGTACTTCCCTATGACAGTATATTGTTGTCATTGTTCTATTTGATTATTAGTTATTGTTGTTAAGCTCAGACTGTGCCTAAATCTTACATTAAACTTTATCACAGATATGTATGTATAGAAACAACATTGCATATATAGGGTTTGGTACTATGCAAACTCTCAGGCATTCACTGTGGGTCTTGGAACATATCCCCCATGGATAAAGGGAGACAACTGTACTTATTTTGTTGTCATACAACATAGCTTCTCCAACTCTTCAGTTAAAATGCTTTAGTTTAGAATAAAATGCCCTATCACAAGGAAGCTAGGTCTATGGGCATCATACTATGTTTTATGGCAAAACATAGAAAATAGACCAGAGACAAAGATTCTTGCAAATCACTTTCAGCTGCCAGTGGAGAAGAGCTCAAGATAAATCAATGTACTCATTCTCACTAATCCTCTTCTGGGAAAGAGGCTAGTTAAATTTACTTAGTTCTAGCTAATTTCTCTGCCCTATGTGTGATACAAATAAAGTTCAAATTTACTTATCATTTTACCTCCCATGGAAAGAACTACTGAAAAGATCACTTCCTGAAGAGTTTGCCCACTCTAAACCCTACCACTTATTCAGAGAGAAGCTTAAGAAGGAACAGTGTGGAAGGGGTGCCAAATGTTCAGGGAGTACTATCTGATATAAAAAATATATAAAATTATCAACTCACTAAAACTACCCGAATTTGCCAAGAGTTATCACTGTCTCTAGTGAAAGAAAAAAAAATTCTTTCTCACTTCATGTAAACCAAAACATTTTGATTCTCTTGGCATTTCTCATAACAGAGAATCTGGGTTTAGATGAGCCATGCTATAATAATATAGACTGTGTTCAAACTAATTCCCAAAAGGAAGGGAATCAGTGACGAACATATTTGTTCACCTATGGTATTCACTACCTGGTCTTATATTCCATTGCAAAGGATGTATGAAAGACTTTGTGATTTTAGTTTTATAAGGTACAACCTCTTGAGATTATCCCTTCCTACTGCTAATGAGTCTATCGGGACCCATCTCATGGAGCAAAATGGTCCAGTTAGTGCTGTGTAGCACTGTGTAGTACTGCGTGATGCCATTTTCCCCAACCCTCCCCATTACGTGGCAAGTGTCTATAGAAATCACACTTTCTCAGCATGTAAAGCATATGTCATCAGATCCTATGCTGATGAATAAAAGGAAAACAAAAGCAAGGACAAAGAACATCTTAAATGACTACATTCAATTACCATGGAACTTTAATTTTTTTAATATTCAAAAGGATACCCACTGATATAGTTTGGCTCTGTGTCCCCACCCAAATCTCATCTTGAATTGTACTCCCATAATCCCCATGTGTTGTGGGAGGGACCTGGTAGGAGATAATTGAATTATGGGGGTGGTTTGTAAGTCTGATGAACTCTGTGGGAGATATTAAAAATGCTCAAGGCTATGCATGTCAGGGGGTCATGCGGTACATGGGAGATCTCTGTACCTTACTCTCAATTTGCTGTGAATCTAAAACTATGTTAAATAATACAGTTATTAATTTAAAAAATGATAGTTCCTGAACTTGCTATTATCCTATATTATAAAAAGATATAGTCAGCTTGAAAATTGCAAATAAAGATCAAAGTAATATGATTATCTCCCAAATTGAAATATACAAAAACACATAAAGCAAATAATTGTAATTGCATACTTTAATGCTAAATGACGAGTTAATGGGTGCAGCACACCAACATGGCACATGTATACACATGTAACAAACCTGCACATTGTGCACATGTACCCTAAAACTTAAAGTATAATAATAATAAAATTTTTAAAAAAATGGATAAACATGATTGAATATTTTATCTTATTTCATAATTACAAGCAGAGATTTAACACAACATGAACCAAAACTGGTCCATCCATATAATTAGGATAAATGATAATTTTTACTTTAATTTTGAATCAAAAATTATTATGCTTATTTTATCCAACAATTTTACTGAAAGTTTAATCAGATAAGGACAGATCATAATGACCTAATTTTGCCATAGTAACTTTTGTACAAATATCTGCCAACTCTTCACCAAATGTCAAAACTGTAAGCAGCACTGCAACTTAATATGAATAATGCAACTGAAACCAGTACCATGTTATGTTACATCATATTATATGCTGTTAAAATAAAATTTTAAGACAACACCAAAAATTATACCAGGGCCATAGCTACCACACAGCAAAGATTTTATACAGTAGGCATGAGATGAGACCACCATCCTTAGAAAGGCCTTATTACAAGAATGGCCCTGGGCTGGTGTTTGGGACCTTGGATTTGGGAGGGCTCTCACCATTCCCTTATGAGAAGAGTGGCTCACTGTGCCTAAACTGTTTGTGCAAATGTAGCTTACTCTGAACAGCTGATTTTCTTCTGGGAGTCTAAAATTTTGGTATATGTGAGGTATATGCCTATGTGACTAGCCTCCATCAAAAACATGGATACTGAGACTTCAGTGAGAATCTGCTACTGGTAGACAACTTGTGTTGTCAGAATCTGAGGCTGGGGGAATTAAGCACATCCTGGTAACAGGAGAAGATTCCTAGAGCCTTGTGTTTGCTTTCCTCCAGACTTCACCACATTCACCTTTTCCCTTTACAAATTTTTCTCTGTACCGTTTTATTGTATTAAATGTAATAAATCAAAGCCCTGAATATGAATATTTGCTAAGAGCTGTGAGTCCTTCTCAGTTAATCACCAAACCTGAGGTGGTCTTGGGAGTTTCTGAAACAACTGCATCATAGAAAATTTTTATTATTTGATGTGTTATATGTAACTACAATGAGAAGGTTATTTTGCAGAGCATCTCTCCCTAATTCTTTTTATTTTTTCGTATTTGCCTTTCAGATTCCTATATTTCTATAAACATTTGATGAAAGGTATCAACAAATACATAAAACAATGATGGAAGAAAGTAATGTGAAACAAGCAACAATCCTATTTTGACCAGAATAAATTTAGAAACCTTGATGATTCACAATATGTTCTACAATATAAAAGTTTCTAGAGAAAGTGTTTAAAAGATCATCTTAATTTTCTCTAACTCAGCAGGGCTTCATTCATTTTTATAATGATCATGCATCTGGTTGGGTGCAGTGGCACATGCCTGTAGTCCCAGCTGCTCCTTTGCCTGAGGCAGGAGCACTGCTTGAGGCCAGGAATTCAAGCCCACAGTCATGCTTGTCAATAGCTACTGCATGCCAGCCTGGGTAACATAGTGAGACCTCATTTCTTAAAAAAAAACTAAATAAATAAATAAAAGATTGTGTATCATTCAGGTAACTGTGATAATTGTAGAATAACATATAGCCATCAGATATACTATAATACCGTACTACTGATCATAGAGTTATGTTTTGTTTTCAATCTTTTTCTTCATTTTTTATAAAACGAGAAAAAAAAATTTTTACCTATTAAAGTCAGTTCTTAATAGAACAAGTCAAAATGCCCAAAAAATGCATCCAAAGTGCAGTATGAGTTTTTCATTGTTCCTGCCAAATAGTGAATTTGATTATTAAGGATCAACAGGACTTTTAACTTATTGAATGGGGAAGAAAGTTATCTTGTATATAGATGACTAAAACGCTGATAGTCTGATTGCCCACATAATCTAATTAAATCACAGTTACTAATTTCTGAAGAAATGTAATTCCAGAAAATCATTTTACATTTAAACAGTGTGAAATAAAACAATTTGTATTTGACAATCCAGGACACACTTAAAATCTCAGCAGACCATCATCAGTCACCCTGTCATTGTGGTGCAGATATAAAGAAGTTTATTTAGCATTAGAAAGTAACAGAATACCATATATACCTTAGGATAGGTAGCCAATTCTTTTAAAATCAAATAATAGACATTTGTCGAATATACATATGTTAGAAATGTGTTCTAATAGTACTTTGTTTAGGGATGAAAATGAAAGGGAAGCAGTGAAAGCAGAGATATCACAAGAGGGTAGATGAAAACAAAATTACACTAATAAAGAGAGTCAGGTACTGACTTCCCTACTGATGTCACCAGAACTCCAAAAATGCTGAGAACTACTATGTACAGCATATCACCTCATATTTTTCTGCAGTATTACATTAGTGTTCTGCAATAAAATATTTAAAAGAAATCATTTAAAAGAAATCCAAACTGCTGATCTGTAAACTATTTCTGATCAAAACTTAAAATTTTGTCAAAGCATGGCTGTATTTTGATTCCATGTCAGAGGAAGGATATGAGTATCTGATAATGGCTTCCAGTTGTTGCTGTCAGGTTTTTGTTTGGGAACACACCCAGAAAAGCTTATCAAGGGTTTGAGTACAAAACAAGCATTTCCCCAAAAACCAGAAAAGAAAGATTACACTTTTCCTCATGTGGACCCTTAGGTTCTGACAATTCTGGGAAAATGTTGGCACAGGAACTCACCAGTCTAGGCCTGATTCTATGTAGGTAGCTGCTGCAGTTACAAAACAATTAGGTAGGATCGTGGTAGGTGTATTCTTCCAGACTTGAACACTGGAAGTACCATGTACCTAAATAGCAGAACTTACAACTCTAAAAGTGTTCTTTTGAAGAGGGTACCACCAAAGAGCTTTTAAAATATTAATTTAACTTACTTTTTAGTAATCTTACTTGTTAGAATTTATATTCCCCCTCCTTGAAATTCTCATATTTCTAAAATTTTTGCAACACCTCATCCTCTGATAACCTCTCCTACTTTTCTCTAGCCACTGCTCAGGCTTCTTTACTAACTTCTTTTCCTCTGGGAAATGTTGACAGTCTCAGGATCTTGCCACTGGCCTTCTGTTTATTCACGTCTTTCCTATCATGGACAAGCTCATTCAGATCTATGACTTTGCCTACATTATTCCAAGTCTGCATCTCCAACCTCAGTTCTACCTCCAGCTAGAAATGCCTAAAATCCAATTACCTACTGAAAATATCTTACATGAATATTCCACTTAACTCAACAAGCACAGAAAGAGGTTAGTCATTCCTGCTGATCTGCTGCTCTTCTCCATTCACCTGCAAATCTCCTACTCCTTCCTCATGTCCAGGTTAAATGCTAGTTCATGACCTGGAAACCCGTAAATCATCTGAGATTTCTCTCGGTGCCCTAAATTTGTACATCCAGTAATCACTAACTCGTATTATCTCTATCTCTTCTCTGTCTCTGCTTTATATTTCCACTACCACTGGTTCTTAACTACTGGCTTTTACAGGCTATCAACTATTAATATTATTTCTTAAAAAAAAAAAGCAAAACAAATGAAAAAGGCAAAAACCAAGAGAAAGACCAACATTTTAAAATTACTAAGTAGCTTTCTAACATCATTTATTTCACCATGGATGGGTGAAACCCTTATAATGGATTGATGCAAGTCCAAGGACTGGTGACAAGGAAGCTATAGCTTTGGCTACTGCAAAGGCTTCCTTTTTCTTCCAGTCTCTTTATGTGGTACTTTCCATCTATCCTCCATATGAGGAGTCGTCCAACTGCAGGCTGCAGGTCCAACCCAGCCTGCCTAATGGTTTTGTAAATAGTTTTATGGGAGGTCAGTCCTGCCTTTTGCTTACATATTATCTATGACTGCTTTCACACTACTATGGCAGGGTTGAGTAGATATGGCAGAGACCACATGGCCTGAAATATTTCCCACCTGGTTCTTTACATTAAAAGCTCATTAATACCATAATCAGAATGTCCTAATACTCAAATCTAATCTTGTGACTTTTCTGCTCACAATTCTATAATGAATTCCTACAGAAAACATTGCTGCCTCCCTACCCAATGACCATTCCTTATTCATTCTTGCTGGAGAACCACAAGTCTATTTGAATATTTATCATCTTAATACCCCTCCCCATCCCCAACAAGAGAAATAACAATTCTAATTTAATCACGGGCATTACATTTGCTTTCCCAGTGCCTGGTTTAGGAATGAGCATGTGGTGTAACAAAGCCAATAAAATGTGAAAGGAAGCCCACTGCAAGCTTCTGAGTTTTCTCCCTATTTCAAAGAAACATGAGAAGAAAAGCAGCCCTTCCAGCCTTCAGAAATTGTGTTGTGAGAACATGATGTTTGGAGCTCCTGCTAATTAGCCAGCCATGAAAGGAGACATGTACAAAACACTACCAATGGCACAGCTGAAACAGGGACACCAAGTGGGACCCAGTGTTATCACTGAACAACCCACCAAAGCAACTCTGCTTCCCATTGTTTTAGTCACTGTTAGTTAGGTCCTTTAGTATTTGCAGCCCAAAGCACTCCACCTGGTCAATTTCCCATAGCCTGCAGGATAAGATCTACTCAGTTTAATAATATAAAGTATTAAAAAGTCCATTATGAGCTTGTCTTACCTAGGTTTTTACCTATTCCCAACCACTCCCATCTTAGTTTTTGCAACAGCAAAATAGAACTGCTCATAAACCCTGCAAAGTTCACTCAAGCATCTTACCTTTTGCACCTGCTGCTCCTTCTCCCAAGCACATCATCTTGTTAGATGTTCCTTCTGCCAAACATACAAACTTGTTAGATGTTCCTTCTGCCCACATCATCCTTCTGCCTCTTTACCTAGAAAAGTTCTACCTCTTCTGCATGCTTACCTGAAATCCTACCCACTTTTTAACAGCTTTCATTCCTCACCACATACTTCAAGTGTCTGGCACATATTTAACATAATAAGTGATCATTATATGCTTCCAGACAGCATCCAGAACATAGTAGTAGACACTGAATGAAGTAGCAAATAATATAAATGAAAATGATCATAACAAGCTCCTGGCTGTTTTGTTTTTGTTTTGTTTTTTTGAGATGGTATTGCTCCATTGCCCAGGCTGGAGTGCAGCCTCCCAAGTAGCTGGGACTACAGGTGCATGCCACCATGCCCAGCTAACTTTCATTTTTTGATTTTTATTTTTAGTAGAGTTGAGGTCTCACTGTGTTACCCAAGCTGGTCTCAAATTCCTAGGCTCAAGAAATTATTTTGCCTCAGCCTCCCAAAGTGCTGGGATTATAGGTATGAGTGACCATGCTCAGCCCTGACTGTATTTTTTTTTTTTTTTGAGACAGAGTCTCTCTCTGTTGCCCAGTCTGGAGTGCAGTGGTGCGATCGTGGCTCACTGCAACCTCCGTCTCCTGGGTTCAAGCAATTCTCCTGCCTCAGCCTCCCAAGTAGCTGGGATTACAGGCGTATACCACCACACCTGACTAATTTTTGTATTTTTAGTAGAGACAGGGTCTCACCATGTTGGCCAGGCTGGTCTCCAACTCCTGACCTCAGGTGTTCCGCCCGCTTCGGTCTCCCAAAGTGCTGGGATTACAGGCCTGAGCCACCACACCCAGCCCCTGACTGTATTTTTAAATGTTTGTATTCTGTAACATGAAAAAAAAAAAAGAAGCTTACTCCCTAAAACACTCTTGATAATTTATTCATTAAATGGAAAGTGTATAAATGAATAAAAATATTTTATTTGAAAATTATTGGCTGGGCGCGGTGGCTCACACCTGTAATCCCAGCACTTTGGGAGACCGAGGTGGGTGAATCACCTGAGGTCAGGAGTTCAAGACATCTGGCCAACATGGTGAAACTCCATCTCTACTAGAAATACAAAAAAAATTAGCCGGGCATGGTGGTGGGTGCCTATAATCCCAGCTACTCAGGAGGCTGAGACAGGGAGAATTGCTTGAGTCCAGAAGGCAGAGGTTGCAGTGAACCAAGATGGCACCACTGCACTCCAGCTTGGGTGACAGCGCAAGACTCCTTCTCAAAAAAAAATCTTGAAAAAACACACAGATATGAAATAAGGACAGCTGTAGTCTATTATGAGCACCTTAAAGACCAAGACGACGTGTTTCTCACTGGTAGCTTGCAAAATCAAACTTGTAAAAGTTCTTCGATTAATATGTACTAAATTAAAAGTGTTCTCAAACAGTTCAGACTGTACAATGTATTTGATGTCACATCTAGGTAGCATAGTAGCATTTTTGTTATTGCGAAGCACTTTTATACTTTTATTATAATATGTTGAGCCTAGAGTTGGACCATTTCTGGTATTCATTACAATAACCTTTTGGCTACTGGTAAAAGTATTTTGTTCTAACAAAATTACTGTTATCATGACAATTGGAGAGAAGAACTAGTGGAGAGAAGAACTTAACTTGTTCTAATGAAGAACTTAACTTGTTCTAATGAAGTAAATGTATCTCATTCAATTTCAAATTAGGAAGAATGAAGTCAATAAGTGAGACCTTGTTGGTATAAGAATATGTAACATGACCTGTGCTTTTCAACAAGAAATTGCTTTTCTGACTTCTACACTTGGTATCTTCAAAAAAATAATTTTCTATTAGTATTAGTACACACTGGATAAGTTTTACAGTTCTTATTAACATTTGTTTATGGTACCAGAAAGGTATTGTTGAGTTCCCAGTTTTAAAAAGTTACTTTTTTTCTTGACATAAATCACTATGTAATACAGTTGACCTTTGAACAACAGGAGTTTAACCTGCAGCGGTCTAATTATATGCTGATTTTCTTCCACCTCTGCCCCCTGAGACAGCAAGGCCAATCTCCTTCTTCCTCCTTCTCCTCAGCCTACTCAACTTGGAGACCATGAGGATGACCCACTTCCACTTCCACTTAATAAATAGTAAATATATTTTTATTCCTTATGATTTTCTTAATAGCCATTTTTCTCTAGCTTGCTTTCTTGTAAGAATATACTATAGTAACACACATAACATAGCAAATGTCTTAACTGACTGTTTATGTTATGAATAAGGCTCCTGGTCAATAGTCATCTATTCATAGGTAATTTTGGGGGGAATCAAAAGTTACACACAGGTTTTCAGCTGCACACGGGGTGAGTACCGCTAAATCTTATGTTATTCAAAGGTCAACTGTAATTGACATTTATTTACTAAATAAAAGCCATTTTTTTTTTGAGATGGAGTTTTGCTCTTGTTGCCCAGGCTGGAGTGCAATGGCGTGATCTCAGCTCACGGTAACCTCTGCCTCCCGGGTTCAAGCGATTCTCCTGCCTCAGCCTCCCGAGTAGCTGAGATTACAGACATGCGCCACCAAGCCCAGCTAACTTTGTATTGTTAGCAGAGACGGGGTTTCTCCATGTTGGTCAGGTTGGTCTCAAACTCCTGACCTCAGGTGATCCAGCCACCTCAGCCTCCCAAAATGCTGGGATTACAGGCATGAGCCACACTGTGCCCAGCAATAAAAACCATTTATTTTAAAAATTAAATAGAAGCTCCAATTTCATAACATATCCAGTTTGTTATAATGAGACTATAAATAAAACATACCACATACTAACCTAAAAATCTTTTTTCTTATTTATACAAAAAAAATCATATAAGATTTTAGGGACTACAATTAAAGAAATGATTCCTTTCAGATAATACTCTTTGAGATTATAAATTATCTACACATAACTTTTTAAATAATTCTGAAATCTAACCTACTAATAAGAAATTTAAAACACACATACATATATGTATATGTGTGTGTATATATATGTGTGTGTGTGTATATATGCAATTTACATAGTGAGTTTTTAAACTACTCTTTGGTGATTAAAACTTCCTTATTCTTATTTGTTAATCTATGGTAAGACCATCAAGAGTAATTTACTACCAGAAGTCTTACCTGGATTGCTATTTTGAGGATTTCTAGGTGTCTTGTTTTCTTTGTATTCAGATACTACTTGCTGAATGCTATGTGTAAAAATGAAATAAGTAAAATTACTATTTTAAAACTGATATAAAAATAATTACCAAAAATATTAAATTCTTAGAGTATTTCAAATGATATCAGTGTTAATTTTAGAATTTTAATTATCCCATGCGCTTCCCATTTGTAAGCTCTACAAACTTCTCTTTAAGCTTCTAATTAAAGAAGAAAAAAATAACATGAAGTACTCATGAACTGAAGGCAGTATAGTTCAGTAAATTAACTTGCATTAGCTTTGTGGGCGGCAAGCCATCCAGGTGCCGAGGCAAGAGACTGAGGGCACGAGCTGTTCCGGTATAACAAAATATATAAAATAAGAATAGTTATACTAGATATAGATCACAGATATGATTATATATTAATATCATTCAGCATTAGTTTGTAGCAATTACTCTTTATTCCAATATTATAATAATCCTCGCTCTACAATCATAACCTAGGAAAAACCAGGCCATACAGAGATAGGAGCTGAGGGGACATAGTGAGAAGTGACCAGAAGACAAGAGTGCGAGCCTTCTGTTATGCCCGGACAGGGCCACCAGAGGGCTCCTCGGTCTAGCGGTAACGCCAGCATCTGGGAAGATGCCCATTGCCAAGTGGACCGTGGTCTAGCGGTAGCGTCAGTGTCAAGGAAAAACACCCGCTACTTAGCAGACAGGAAAAGGGAGACTCCCTTTCCCCCAGGGAGTTTAGAGAAGACTCTACTCCTCCACCTCTTGTGGAGGGCCTGACATCAGTCAGGCCCGCCCGCAGTTATCTGGAGGCCTAACCATCTCCCTGTGATGCTGTGCTTCAGTGGTCATGCTCCTAGTCTGCCTTCATGTTCCATCCTTTACACCTGGCTCTGCCTTTTAGATAGTAGTAGCAAATTAGTGAAAGTACTGAAAGTCTCTGATATGCAGAAATAATGGCGTAAGCTATCTCTCTCTCTCCTCTCCTCTCTTTGCCTCAGCTGCCAGGCAGGGAAGAGCCCCTGTCCAGTGGACATGTGACCCACATGACCTTACCTATCATTGGAGATGGCTCACACTCCTTACCCTGCCCCTTTGCCTTGTATCCAATAAATATCAGCGCAGCCTGACATTCGGGGCCACTACTGGTCTCCGTGTCTTGGTGGTAGTGGTCCCCCAGGCCCAGCTGTCTTTTATCTCTTTGTCTTGTGTCTTTATTTCTACACTCTCTCGTCTCCGCACATGGGGAGAAAACCCACCGACCCTGTGGGGCTGGACCCTACAAGCCTGACATAATTGAAAGTGTCTTAACTCAGAATAAGCTCTAGCTCCATAACCAAAAGCTACTAGTTCTTGGGTAAGTTGCTTTTGTTAGGTTCAATGTCTTCTTCTAAAAAGTGAGAATTTTACTGTCTTATTTTACTAGGTTGTTATAAAAATTTAATGAGATAACATATTTTGAATGTTCAGAAAAATAGTGAAGCAATGAAATAATTTGTTCTTGAACTTTATTGGTGAAACTATCTTGGAACTGCAAATAAAATCCAACGTGTATTTTTCGTAGGTTCTAATATTGAAATGTTCTGGTACTTGGGAAATGTTATTAAGTCCTAATTTTGTTTATTAGGTGTTCTACTCCTTGTGGCTTATAATTTAGGGCATCTCATATATTTCATAGTTTGTAACTACATTTATTTATAAACCTATTATCTCATTAAATTAGATAACATAATTGTCTACTGTTACTGAGCTCATCAATCATACCAAAGGCAAAAAACTAATAGATATCAAGACCTGCCTTGGACTACTATTCCTTCTTTACAGACTCAAATTCTGAACCAGTAGATCTTTGTTAGAATGATGCTTAATCTCCATTTTTCACCTCCAACTGACATGAAAGATAAAACTCTTTTTGTAAGTTCCACAAAGGAGATGCAAGTTGACATTTTCTCATTTCTGAGATACATACTAACAATGTATTTGCACACAACATCCCATGTTTTACTCAGCTCCATTCTCATTCCATAGATCACTGTATGTGAATATTTTTGTAGTGAAAATCACAATTTCAATATTAAGTGCCAACCATTTTGCTTTGACTCATGCTGTTTCCTCGGAGCTAGTCAGAAAATTGTCAAATGACTTTCCAGGGACTGCACAAAATATGGACCACTTCATGAACTTGTGTGTCATCCTTATGCAGGAGCAATGCTAATTTTCTCTGTATTACTCCAGTGTTAGTATGTGTGCTGCTGAAGCAAGGACAAAACCCTACTTTACACGTGAATACTCATGAGTCATGGATGAGACTTAGCTCTGATAAACCCAATAAACCTACTTGAGATTCAGATAATTCTGTTGAATGGTTTCCTGTGAGGTAGAATATGAAAATATTTTTAAAACTTGAGGTAGAAATGCAAGTAATTAGGCCAGGCATGGTGACTCATGCCTGTAATCCCAGCACTTTGGGAGGCTAAGGGCAGGTGGATCACCTGAGGTTAGGAGTTCGAGACCAGCCTGGCAAACATGGTGAAACATCGTCTCTACTAAAAATACAAAAATTACCCAGGTGTGGTGGTGCATGCCTGTAATCCCAGCTACTTGGGAGGCTGAGGTGGGATAATTGCTTGAACCTGGGAGGCGGAGGTTGCAGTGAGCCGAGATCGCACCATTGCACTCCAGCCTGGGCAACAGAGCAAGACTCCACCTCAAAAAAAAAAAAAAAAAAAGAAAGAAAGAAATGCAAGTAACTTGGGAGATTTTCATTATTATGGAAAACATATCGCTTGAGGATAAAACCACAAATTGAAAAAAAAAGAGAAAACACACAAATTGGCACCCACTGCTCTAGGGAAGGATAATATAGAACCTTCCACTCCCTAAGAAAATGTGCTAAACAGCATATAAAGGTGCCTCAGAGTACAGATCTGGTAACAATGGAGTAAGAAAACACTGATCTCTTTCTGCAACATTATGTAACCTCTTTGACAGTTTAGAACAATCTCAACTAATATTTGATAGAGAAAAGACAAACAAGGGCCTCAAAGGATAACTTACCATGAAGGCCTCAGCTAAGTTTAGGCTAAGATGTGGGCTCCACATAAGGTTTTGAGTGTGGGGGAAGGTTGGTCAATTTTCTCACTATGTGTGTGGCTAAAGCTAGGATGCCCAGCTGTCAGAACAGGATGCTGGTGCTTTGGGAACAATGGCTGAGCATATACGTACGTGAACTAAAAAAAGTTACAGCTATGAAGTCTATGTATGAATCACCATGAAAACTAAGGGCTCTGAATTAGTAAGAGAATCCCGGTGGGAAAAATCAAGCATTAACAGACTGCAGAACCACTTTTAACAGCAATAATGCAGGAAAAGAATGAATGGAAACAACAGAATGATTAGAATGTCCTTTTCTTCCCTTCCTTCTGACCGGTAAAAGATTGTGATTTTTATCCTTCTTGGACTTAGGAAACCCCTTAGGTTCTTGAAAAATTAAAACAGGAGGGTATAGGAGATAGCCCTCAAAAGACCATACGAGACTTTCTGCTAAACTGAACATTTCAAGACCCAAATAATTAATTAGAGAAATCAGCGATGTGTCACTATTTTTATCCTATGCATGTGGCTATACTTGGAGTAAAAGGGACAGTGTTGGGGTCTCTAAGGTAAAGATCTGAAAAGTCCTGAGAAAGAATTCTGCACCCATTGATACTTCTAACCAGTCCAGGCTTTTGCCTGATTTCTGGCTGATAAAGTGGACTAACTCACTGTCACTCCAAAACGACTTGAATTAAACTATAAAATCTCACTCGATGTATAGGATTCAATAGCTATAATTATTTTAAGCCTCAATTTAATGTAAACTAGCCTTCTAATGTAAAATCTTGCCTAGTAAAAGGACTAAAAATGGCATAATCTTCTGCAGCCCATCTAAACATATCTTGGGAAAGCACATCAGCATTTTGCTGAAGAAGAATGCTGACTATTCTTGCTGATTCACAATGTACAGCAAGAATGAGGGCTGTTTTAAAACACCAGAGAGAGAAATTCTTTCTTAGGAACTTTAAGAAAGTTATTTAAAAAGCTAATTTGATATCTTTTACCAATTTAATATCTTGCCTGTCCATGTAGAATTAAACATTTACATGTACTAACAAACATAAGCATCTTGGGTGCTCAAGTGTTCATCTTCATAAATTACCATCAATGCTTACAAAAAAAAAAAAAAATGCCTCTTGTCCCAGTAGGGTATTATATCATAGAAGTTGCTAACCTAAAGTCCTTTGATGAGCAAGAAACTATGCTGAGATCCCTTATCTAATGTAGGCAAAGATTTAAAGACAGATATGTTGTAATTCAAAATCAGCTAAGGGTCAGATAAGTAAGAGCCATCTGCAGGCGGGAAACAATAATACTAATACTAACGGTAATAATAATAATCATAGTAGTTTCAGTTAATAATGCCGATATACATGGGCTAGGCACTGAATTAAATGCTATATATACATTATACATATGTGTATACGTATATACATATGTGTATGCATATACACACATATAGTGTATATGTATATATATGTATACACATCTATATATGTATATATGTATACACATCTATATATGTATATATATGTACACACATATAGATGTGTCTATATGTACACACACATATAGGTGTGTATATAGATACACGTGTATATGTATATAGACGTGTGTATATATACACATGTATCTATATACATATACACGTGTATCTATATACACATCTATATACATAGACGTGTGTATATATACACGCCTATATACATATACATGTGTATATATATACATATGTGTATATATGCATATATACGTATATAAAATATATATACATATATGTGTATATATAATATAGATGTATATATGTATATATACACACATATATATATATAAAATCTTTCTTCCACACAACCACCCTTGAAGGATATATTATTATCTTCCTTTTCATATAGAAAAACATATTTGGTGATAAGTAATGTTCCCAGGTCACATTCCTAGCAAGTGAGAAAGCTAGGACTTAAACCCAGTCTTGTATGAATCTAAAGCCTAGCTCTTTTCTCTTTTTCACCCACCTATGGTTTGTCTTCATTAGAAGAAAAAGCTATTCATTTAAAGCTATACTTTCTTCCTCTGCCCATAGCAATTACAAATAAAAACATCAGGGCCAGGTGCGGTGGCTCACGCCTGTAATCCCAGCTCATTGGGAGGCCGAGGCGGGTGGATCACCTGAGGTCAGGAGTTCAAGACCATCCTTGCTAACATGGTAAAACCCCATCTCTACTAAAAATACAAAACATTAGCTGGGCATGGTGGCACGTGCCTATAGTCCCAGCTACTCAGGAGGCTAAAGCAGGAGAATCGCTTGAACCCTGGAGGTGGAGGTTACAGTGAACTGAGATTGCGCCACTGCACTCCAGCCTGGGTAACAGAGCGAGACTCTGCCTAAAAAAATAAATAAAACAAAAACATCAAAATACACTAGAAATGAAACAGAAAAAAACTAATGAAACCACGGTATCTGGTAATAGCAATTAACAGCCATGTAGGGATAACTTAACATTACTATTTTTCAAAGAAAGCAACTTAAAGAGTCATCTAGAAGAAAAAATGATTTTCAACTCCTATTTATGTCTAATATAGCATGTTTAAAGGAAGAGTATAAGAAGCAGAGGTTAAAAACTACTATAAAAGGGTTAAGAAGTTCAATATTTATTAAATCTTAAAGTATACTAAAAGTTAAAATCTACACTTCATACAACTAACAAAACCCATATAAAAACACTTTGGTCAGGTCACATGACCAAAAACATCACATTACTAATAACCAACACCAGTCAATATAATAAGAGAAGATGAATCCTACTATATACTGTTCTCGATGTTGCCCAGTCCAAATAATAGTTTTTCTACTTAACCAATGATTTGTGTTGATATTTTTTACTATATCATAATAATTACAAGTTAATCTTCTTATTAATCTAATATTTCTAACGAGAGAGTGTTATCACTCTAGAATATCAGTCAGGTTTTAAAAAAAGAACTAATTACTGTACCTTTCAAACTTAACTGCAGTTAAATTTTCTTTTTGCTTTCTTAAAAATTCTATCATTTGCTGTTTTTCTTCATGTACAGCTAGCAAAAATGGTGTGAGTTCATCCTGTAAAACAGCAAGAGCAACTGATAATTCACAACATTATATATTTCTCAACTGAACTGGAAACCTTATATTTATGTAAGTAAGTAAGTCCTTTCCTTTTTATTCTTCTTTGCTTTCCCGTGTGCTGTTCCTTCCCTTGGAAAAACCCCTCCTCCTCCGCCTCACCACATGAACTCTGGTCATCTCCAAAACTCACTTCAATACCAGCTCCAATAATCTTCGCTTCTGTCATAGCACTTAGCATAGTATATTGTAATGATTTTATTGTTTTCCATGTAAACCAAGAGCTTCTTGAGGGCAGGGGCTTTATCTTTTATCTCTATATTCCCAAATCTTAAGACATATTAGTAAAAGCTTCAAGTGTTTTTATTAATGATCTAAATTATTGAGTCTAGACTAGTGTTTCTTAAGCTGCATTGCAAAGAATGTTTACTTTACCAGATGTGTAACACATCCAGCTACAGCTAGGAATAACCTAGAAAGGCTTATAGGCATGCTAATGAGAAGGTGGTTATTTATGGCAAATATAAAAAATAAGAGTTAAATATAAAGAATATTTACCATAAATAAAAAGAATATAGAATTTAGCAGTTTTTTTAAAACTTCTAAATTTTAAAATTCAACTCTGGTGCTAAGGTGATTTATATAAAATATAAGTTATATATTATAAACAAATAGAAACTGTCTTGAAAGCCTTGACATCTTTATCAAAATATACTGTTAAGACGAGAGTTGTCAAATGCTTACAAGGGCAAAGGGGGTGACCTGAGTGAGGTACCTAGGTGGGCACCACGGCAAACTAGAGAACACAGGCCTCATAGAAAGGGGTAACCTCTGCACATCAGACAAAACAGTGATGTGGGCTCAAGGGACACCAGATTTGATTCTTAAGAGAAGCCTAAAATCCAGATTTGTATATGAGTCTGATAAATTTTACATGTTGACACAATTTATGAAGGCAAGTGAAACGTACCTATGGGCCACATTTAGACCACAGCCCTTGCATTTTTAAACTTGCCGTGGATGTGTTGCCAAATGGTTGTGCATAAAGTAAGTGTTTGCATGTAAAATATTTTCTTTCTTTAGTTTCAAATGTTTTACCAAAAAAACAGTCCCCAACATGTAATAAAATTTGCTGCTAAGACTCATACTACCCACTTCAATAATTTTTCTAGCATTTATTCATTTAAAATCTATTAGTAAGTAGTTTTCTGAGATTGTTAGCCAAATAGATATTTAGTTCATAGGAATGCTGAAACGAAATGATTAAAAGAATTTATGGCTCAGTGCTGTGGCCCACGCCTGTAATCCCACCACTTTGGGAGGCCGGGGCGGGCGGATCACCTGAGGTCAGGAGTTCAAGACCAGCCTGTCCAACATGGCAAAACCCTGTCTCTACTGAAAATACAAAAAATTAGCTGGGCGTGGTGGCAGGCGCCTGCAATCCCAGCTATTCAGGAGAATGAGGCAGGAGAATCTCTTGAACCCGTGAGGCAGAGGTTGCAGTGAGCTGAGATCCAGCCACTGCCCTCCAGCCTGGGGGACAAGAGCAAAACTCCATCTCAAAAAAAAAAAAAAAAAAAAAAAAAAAGAATTTGTACTCTTAGTAACTGCATGGTTTTCAGGGTTTAAAACTGTCATCCTGATTATGCCAAAACTCTATGAACAGACATACTGATAATAGCCCATAATACAGCTTCAACAACAACAACAAAAGGTTTAGAATTTGCTACAATTCTAATTGAGGAAACTCCACTTGCAATAAAGATTTATTGGCTTAATTACCTGAATGGTAACAAAGAGATGTGAAGTCCTGAAGGGGTCAGCCTCCACTTAGTGAAATACTGCCCAGGCTGAGTGCACTAGCTCATGCCTGTAATCCCAGCACTTTTGGAAACTGAGGCAGAAGGACTGCTTAAGCAACCCAGTTTGAGACCAGCCTGGGCAATATAGTGAAACGCTGTATGTACAAAAAATTTACAAATTGGCTGGGCATGATGGTGCATGTCTGTAGTCTCAGCTATTCAGGAGGCTGAGGTAGGAGGATCACTTGAGTTCCAGGAGGTTGAGGCTGCATTGAGCTGTGATTGTGCCACTGCACTCTAGCCTAGGTGACAGAGCAAGATCCTGTCTCAAAAAAATTTTTTAAATGAAAGACTACCCATAGCAAATTTATAAAGATCTGCTGAATGGCAGTAAATAATTAATGGTGGGAAGGAAAAGGTGTTCTTCTGTAAGCTGATAGATTGCCAATAATATTCCTTTTAGCTTTCCAACCACAAAGGTAAAGAAAAATGGGCTAATATTATGGAAAAGGAGAGATTTAAAGGAAGTAGTACCTATCAAACTCCAACTCTTCTAGAGATTTCTTAACTCTAGAAGAGCAATTTATATATTACACTTATCTATTCAGTGATTCTTAACCAGGCATATGTCAGAATTTTGAGGAATTTGCCATTATTTAGTCAGCAACGGGGTCTTACTATGTTGCCCAGGCTAGACTCAAACTCCTTGGCTGAAGCAGTAGCCCCACCTCAGCCTCCTGAGTAGCTGGGACTGTAGCTATGTTTCACCATGCCTGGCTCCAAGGAAACATTTGTTAACATGTATGTCTAGGCTTTATTAGATTTACTATATCAGAATCGTCAGAGGAGAGGTTAGCTTTGTAGAAATTTTTATATTTCCCTAGGTTACGGTGATGCACAATTCTGGCTGAGAACTAGTGCAATCGACAATTACTTCCATCATCTCTCACCACATGACCAGTTACCTTTATCTTTGAGGATTTGGCCAAAAAGAGGAAAGACTAAAAGAGAGTTTTTACTCTCTGTTTTACATTTACTGAGAGTTTTTTCTTTCTCTTTTACATTTACTGAAAACTCCACATAATTTGTTTGGGTAGGAATAGAACAGGGACTAGTAAACTCAAGATCCAACTTGACTTTGCTATTTATAAGCTCCTTATCTTCCACCTTCCCCCCAAGACAGTCTAGATTTGAGAGCAGTGTTTAGACATTTATCTAAGCAACTGCTTCTGCCAGCATAGGATAAGTCAGTTAATTACTTGCTTAAGGGTTTCCCACTTCATCACCACCTATTCACAGCCAAACTGGTTTCCTCACGGTCCTCCTAAAATTGATCTCTAGATGAGTGAACAACTCATTAACTCTCTCCCAAACTGAAAACTATTATCCCCAAAACTGAAAAGAATCTTGTCTAGACACATAAACTGGAAACAAACAGAAAGCAAACAACAATAAAAAAACTCTTCTCGGTATTTTCCCTCAATTACCTAATTTCCAGATTGGTCTGCATATTTCTGGTTGCTCTCCTTACTTACCCTTTCCATTTTTCCCTTTCAAGCCCTGGCACTGAGAGTTAAATCATTTTCATATATATTACTCTGTGTAGGAACTTATCAACAGCATCAAGATTTCTGTTTATTTAAAATGTGTTAGTTTTCCTGGTATTTTAAGATAAAGCCTATTTCCAGAGCAAATTTCACTTTCTAGGGTAATTGCATAATAATCAGAAAAAAAATACTTGGAAGGAAAAAATTTAAAAGTATTACCTTTTCAAATTCAGTGTTTTCAAAAATTTTACCATAAATACATTTAAAAAGATATACCCTCTAATGCTTCTTTAAAAGTATCAATATTTAAAGTAACATTTTATAATTATTTCCAAATATTTTTATTCAGGTTATGCTTGAGCTTCCAAATATGGGAAACTGACTTGTACATAAGTCAATGTTAAAACAAATGCATTTCAAATATTTTGAAAATAAAGTTGGTTGATCTATACCTTGTTTGCTGATTCAATACTGGCATGGTGTAAAAGCAGTTTTTTTGTCATTGGGATATCCACACTGTAGGTGGCATAGTGTAAGGCAGTATTGCCATAGACATCTGGAAGGTCTGGGTCGGCGCCGTGTTCTAGTAAAATAGTCGCACATTCCTCTTCCTGGCATTGTACCGCCTGTCAGTATCAGACCAAGCAATAGATTGTAAATTCTAGGAGTTCAAAATAAGCATTCCACAAGTTTCACCAATGAGTTCTGTTTAAACAAGATGGATTTTATTTTATTCTGTGTATTTGTATCAAATCCATCTCATGCTGAAATCGTTGACTACTATGTACCTTTAGCAGAGCTGTCCTGTTTTTGTTGTCAAAGACATCAAGTTGACATCCTCTGTCTACCAGAAGAGCTACCACTTCTGGATGGCCATTGGCACAGGCCAAATGCAGAGCAGTCCTATAAGAGGGAGACGACATTTTTAGGAAACTATTGGAAATCATAAAATCATAAAATCATCTGAAAACATAAAATCATCCATATAATTATAAACATTGAGTAGCACGTGATTTCTCTGCCTTCCAAACAAATATTTATTTTTTTGTGAAGAAATCACACTTTTTACTCTCTCTTATTACTCACTACATTAATGAAAGAGCAGCCTACTTCAATAGAAAGACCTTGGCTTTTGGATTCAGTAAAACTTGGACCGGAATCCTACTTTAAATTCTGTCACTTCCGACTTATTGCTTAGCCTTTTTTGCCTCAATTTCCTCATTAATAAAATGGGGTTAAAAATACTGGCTGTCTCACAGGACACTGTTGTGATGCTTGCATGAGACTGTACAAAGTATTTAGACAGTTCCTAGCACAAATAACAGCTCAGTATTTCTTAGATATTACAATTTTTACTAATACTACTACTTAACAAATACAAGATTTAAGTAAAATGATACAATTATATCTTCTTTGAGATATGTTTAAAGATTAGAGGTAACATTGTATTTTGATCATTCTAAGTTGCTCACTTGCTCATATTTTAACATCTTTGACACTGGAATCCCACTTACAATTCTTGACTTATTACAACTAAAATTGGCAACATTTAAATAATTCTCTTATTGAGACATAAAATGATGGGGCATCACAGAATCCATGGTGTCTTGCAATAAGTAGAATTGGTATATACAACACATCTAGGGCCGTTCTAGTCATATAAATGGCATTTAAATAAATTTTAGTTCTTAAAAGTACTATGGAATGACAGGACTGAAAATAAAGATGACAACAAATGTTTAAAACAAACTCATTCTTACTTTGATTTTCAAAAAAAAAAACACTTTAAGCCAAAAGAAATTCAGAATTCAAATGAAAGCATATGGCTTATTTTATTTTCTATTTAGATTTATAGAATGGATGTAAATGAGGCACTTTCAATGATTAATAGTCACATTTAAGACTGTTATAAACTTTCAAAAGAGTAGTTAGAAGTTATATTTTGCGGCCGGGCACAATGGCTCATTCCTGTAATCCCAGCACTTTGGGAGGCCGAGGCAGGCAGATCACCTGAAGTCAGGAGTTCAAGACCAACCTGGCCAACATGGTGAAGCCCTGTCTCTTCTAAAAATACAAAAATTAGCCAGATGTGGTGGTGCACGCCTGTAATCCCAGCTACTCAGGAGGCTGAGGCAAGAGAATCACTTGAACCCAGAAGGCGGAGGCTGCGGTGAGCCAAGATCAGCCAAGAGTGTGCCATTGCACTCCAGCCTGGGCAACAGAGACTCGGTCTCAAAAAAAAAAAAAAAAAAAAAAAAAAAAAAAAAAAAAAAAGTTCTATTTTGCTGTTTTCTACCTTCAGAAATGCTTAAAGGAGGACGGAAAAGCTTCAGTTGAGATTAAGTTATAATACTCCGATTTTAAATCTCTCAGCTTGCTCAAGCTAGGCAAGTAAATATGAAGTTTTTAAGGATGAAAGCGTCCTGAAAGATTGTAGAATATGTGTACTACGTAACAGGTGTCCAGCCTCTGTTTGATGAATAAATCGATTGAAAGAATGGAAGCTGTGCGTGGTGCCTCATGTCTGTAATTGCAGCTCTTTGGGAGGCCAAGGTGGGAGGATTACTTGGGCCCAGGAGTTTAAGACCAGCCTGGACAACATGGTGACACCCTGTCTCTACAAAAAGTACAAAAATTAGCCAGGCATGGTGCGCACACCAGCAGTCCCAGCTACTGAGGCTGAGGAGAGGATCACTTGAGCACAGGAGGTTGAGGCTGCAGTGAACCATAATTGTGCCACTGCACTCCAACCTGGGTGAGCTCCTGTCTCAAAAAGAAAATTATTTTATTTAAAAAACCAATGGAAAAATACAGTTGGGGAGTTCAACATTTTTAAGGAAAACTCCCATAAGATAAAGCAATACTTTTGTAATAGTAATAATCACTTATATTTGCTATTTTTATTTTCATAAGGACACAACTAAAATTTTTAATCTATTTTTTTACATATGTAGTAAATCTGTATATAATAAAAACATACGTATGCAATGAAAATGTACTCATAATAAAACCTTTAAGCACAGATAAAAGGATTCCCCCTTCTCCAAAAGAGGCTAAAAGTTAACTAAAAGTTAACCAAACCACAAAAATAAAATAATAGAAAGTGAGAAATTATTTTTATCTAGGCAAGTTTCATGTATTCTTTTTTTCCCAAGGATTATTTCATTAATAATAAGCCTTTACTATAACTTTTATACATGCTCATTGCAGAAATCACAGACAAGAAAAAAAAGGTACTTACAGTACAAATGCCCAGAAATAAATGTATTCATATTTGGTACATATTTTCAGCTAAAACAAGAGCATAGTCTGTGTGTATGTATACTCAAAATAATTTTTTCTCAATTTGCATAGCAAAGTACATCTTCACATATGTCGAAATAAATCTGTATCTAGTCACACCTTCAACGGCTACTATTCCATCCTATGGATGCACTGAAATTTAGTTCTAAAATCCACCACATGAGTTTTTCTTAATACATTGAGGTTTTAAGCAGTACTGAGAAAAACAAATTGGATGTATCTCTATTTTTTACAAATATTTCAGTATAATGGAATTGATGAGTGAAGGGCATATATGTTTTCTTAAATGTGGTGCTTATCACCAAATTCTCTACTTGAAAAGTCATCAGCAACTTAAACTTTAAGCAGCCGTATAAGTACCACTGTCTTCATCTTCACAAACTTTGTGGATAGGAAACAGTATTTTATTTCTTTTTTAACATGAATTACTTCTCTTACAAGAAACACTAAATATTTTTTCCTATGTCACTTACAGATCTACAAAAGAAGTACTTTGCCCAAATTTAGAATTATTTTCTTGTTGATTTGAATTATCTGTAATATGAAGATACATTTTTCACCTGATGTGTATGTAGTATATGTGTGTGTGCTATATGTATGTAGTGTAAATATTTTGCAAGTAGGTTGTCTTTTTTTCTTATTTACAGAGTGTTTTAAGTTTTATTTTGCTAAATCAACCTGCAGAATGCTTGCTTGTGAAGTTCTTAAGAAGGTCTTTGTCAACATATAAATGTATCTGTATAAACAGGCATGTGTGTCTTCTTCTGGTATTTTCCTTATTTTGTATACTTAAAACGTTTGATCTATATTTCATCGGGAACTTATTTTTGTGACATAAAAATCTAGTTCGTTTTCTCCTAACAGCATGCATTTCATTTATGAATAATTCACCCTTCCTACAAATCTAAAATGTCAACATTATCAAGTTCTAAATTCTTACATATATTTGGGCAATTCTAGATCTTCTATTCTGTTTCATTCATTTATCTGTCTTTTCAGCTGTTAATAAACAATCTGTGGAAATTAATAGCACATTTTGATATATAGAAAGGCCAGTCTTTCTCACCTCATTACAAAAAACATTTTCATGTCATCATAATAGTAAAACACAGACAACAAGTTTAATTTTAAAATGTTAAAACTTTGATATTTTTATCTGGTTTACATAAAGTTGATAGACAAAGAGCTCACATCTTGAGAAAAACGAATCTTCCTACTCAAGAACAGGAACGACTTCCCACTTCAAAGTTTCCTTCTAAGGTTCCTCAGTAAAGAATCTATTTACGTAGATGTACATGTATATAAAAATAAATATGAGATATAATCTGAAGAATTTTTAGCCCAGAAGTTGAAATGTCATGGGAACTATTGCTCTCCTTATGCACCTGTCTATAGCGTATATAACATTATGTTGGCCAGGCGCAGTGGCTCACGCCTGTAATCCCAGCACTCTGGGAAGCCGAGGCGGACGGATCATCTGAAGTCAAGAGTTGGAGACAAGCCTGGCCAACATGGTGAAACCCCATCTCTACTAAAAATACAAAAATTGGCTGGGAGTGGTAGCGTGCACCTACAATCCCAGCTGCTCAGGAGGCTCAGGCAGGAGAATTGCTGGAACCCAGGAGGCAGAGGCGACAGTAAGCCAAGATCGCGCCACTGCACTACAGCCTGGGCAAAAAGAGCGAAACTCGTCTCATAAAAAGAAAAAAAAATACGTTTTGAAATGTGTCCATTCAAGATAAAGTGCTGTATAGACTTAATTAACCCCTCCAAGGTTTCCCCAGGCCAGGTGCTGTGGAGCCTGCGGAGGCAGGAAAGCCAGGACCCCGGGATCAGGAGGGCTCGCCCCCCACCCCGCATCCCCCCGCCAAAAAGGGGGCGCTTCTCCCACACACCCGCCTCCTCCCAGTCCCCGCCCCCAGCCCCAGCTCCGGTCACCTTTTCTTCTTGTCTCTCTCATCCAAGTTAGCGTTCCCGCGCGAAAGGATGCGCTCCACCTTGGAGACTTCACCCCGGCTGGCAGCTCTGTGGAGCTTGCCGAGGTGTTTCTCTCGGATATTGTACCCGCACTGGGCGAAGGGGCTGTCATCGTGCTCGGCGACATTGTCCCCCCTGCAACACCACCAGCAGGTGAAGGAGCCGGAGGGCCCCTGGGCCTTCTGGCCCCCGAGACCAGAGCTCCTCTTCATGGCGGAGGCTATCAGAGACACCTCAGCACCAGTCCGCCTATCACAGCCTCAGAGGCCCAATAAGACCAAGCCACTCTGGTCAGCCGCCACCTCCAACCAGGAAATTTTGCGGTTTCCAAAGTCAGAGCCAATAACAAGCGAAGCCAACCAGCCAAGGCGCGCCAAGCCAAGCCGGTAAGCCCGACTGCGCATGCGCACCTCTAACAGCTCCGTCACTGCTCGTGCGCACAACCAACAGGTGGCCAACCGTTGTTGGCCTGAAGTGGCACTGCAACCTGGCTCTAGCTGCATGCAGCCACAGTTCAGAAGCAGTTATGCTTAACCTGAGACCTCCCTGAAGGCACACAGATCTGTGCCCATAAAGGCATGCCTGCTAACAATAGTCTCATTGTGAATCTTAAAGCACCTCTGTAACCTAGGTGATTTGGGTGGTGCTAAAGGGATTCAGTTTTATAAGGGAAGCAGACCATAAAAGTTCAGAAAATGTGCAGCCTAACAATGTGATAGAAAAGAAAATCCCATTTTCTGAGAAGAAATTCAAGCCAGCTGCAGATATTTCCATAAGTAACGAGGAGCTGAATGTTAATCACCAAGATAATGGGGAAAATGTCTCCAGAGCATGTCAGAGGTCTTCACAGCAGCCCCTCCCATCATAGGCCAAGAGGCCTAGGAGGAAAAAGTGGGTTTCCTGGGTGAGGCACAGGGTCCCCATGCTGCGTGCAGCCTAGGGACTTGGTGCCCTGCATCCCAGCCGCTCCAGCAGTGGCTGAAAGGGGCCAACAGAGAGCTCAGGCTGTGGCTTCAAAGGGTGCAAGCCCCAAGCCTTGGCAGCTTTCACATGGTGTTGAGCCTACAAGTGTACAGAAGTCAAGGACTGGGGTTTGGGAACCCCTGTCTAGATTTCAAAGGATGTACAGAAACGCTTGGATGCCCAGGCAGAAGTTTGCTGCAGGGGCAGGGCCCTCAGGGAGAACCTCTGCTAGGGCAGTGCAGAAGGGAAATGTGGGTTTGGAGCCCCCACACAGAGTCCCTACTTGGGCACAGCCTAGTGGAGCTGTGAGAAGAGGGCCACTGTCCTCCGGACCCCAGAATGGTAGATACACTGACAGCTTGCACTGGACACCTGAAAAAGCTGCAGACACTCAATGCCAGCCAGTGAAAGTGGCCAGGAGGGTGGCTATACCCTGCAACACCACAGGGGGAGAGCTGCCCCAGGCTGTGGGAGCCCACCTCTTGCATCAGCGTGACCTGGATGTGAGACATGGAGTCAAAGGAGATCATTTTGGAGCTTTAAGATTTGACTGCCCCGCTGGATTTCGGACTTGCGTGGGGCTTATGGCCCCTTTGTTTTGACCAATTTCTCTCATTTGAAATGGCTACCCAATGCCTGCACCCCCAGTGTATCTAGGAAGTAACCAACTTGCTTTTGATTTTACAGGCTCACAGGCAGAAGGGACTTGCCTTGTCTCAGATGAGACTTTGGACTGTGGACATTTGAGTTAATGCTGAAATCAGTTAGGACTTTGGGGGACTATTGGGAAGGCATGATTGTGTTTTGAAATATAAGGACATGAGATTTGGGAGGGGCCAGGGGCAGAATAATATGGTTTGGCTGTGTCCCCACCCAAATCTTATCTTGATTTCCCAGTTGTGGGAGGGACCTGGTCGGAGGTAATTGAATCGTGGGGGCAGGTCTTTCCTGTGCTAATCTTGTGACAGTGAATAAATCTCATGAGATCTGATGGTTTTATAAAGCGGAGTTTATCTGCACAAGCTCCCTCTCTTTTTGCCTGCTGCCATCCACGTAAGACGTGACTTGCTCCTCCTCACCTTCCACTGTGATTGTGAGGCCTCCCCAGCCACGTGGAACTGTAAGTCCATTAAACCTCTTTCTTTTGTAAATTACCCAGTCTTGGGTATGTCTTTATCAGCAGTATGAGAACAGACTAATACACCATCCAAGACCAACTCAGCCTGGATTTTGTTGTCCATATCATTATCAGCATTTTGGTCAAAACCATTCAACAAGTCCCTAGGGAGTTCCAAACTTTCCCACATTTTCCTATCTTCTTCTGAGCCCTCCAAACTGTTCCAACCTCTGCCTGCTACCCAGTTCCAAAGTTGCTTCCACATTTTCAGGTATCTATCTTTTGAGCAGCACCTCACTCTACTGGTACCAATTTACTGTATTAGTCCATTTTCATAACTGCTGATAAAGACACAGCCAAGACTGCGCAATTTACAAAAGAAAGAGGTTTAGTGGACTCACATTTCCGCGTGGCTGAGGAGGCCTCACAATCATGGTGGAAGGTGAAAGGCACATCTCACATGGCAGCAGACAAGAGGAGAGAGCTTGTGCAGGGAAACTCTCCTTTATAAAACCATCAGATCTCATGAGACTTATTCACTATCACGAGAATAGCACAGGAAAGACCCGCCCCATCATTCAATTACCTCCCACTGGGTCCCTCCCACAACATGTGGGAATTGTGGGAGCTACAATTCAAGATGAGATTTAGGTAGGGACACAGCCAAACCACATCAAATGCTAATGAAAAACACAAAAAAAGTTAAAAGTATAAATGTCACTGGAAATGGTAAATACATAGTGAAATTCAGAATACACTAATACTGTAACGTTAGTGTACAAATCACTTTTAACTCTAGTACAAAAGCTACAAAATAAAAGCATTAAAATAAGTATAGCTACAATAACTTGTTAATGAATACACAGTATAAAAAGTTATAAA
This sequence comes from Nomascus leucogenys, assembly GCF_006542625.1. Classification (NCBI taxonomy): domain Eukaryota; kingdom Metazoa; phylum Chordata; class Mammalia; order Primates; family Hylobatidae; genus Nomascus; species Nomascus leucogenys. Next base: position 131,247 of record NW_022095780.1, on the reverse strand, counting down.
GTATAATATATATAGTAATAAAATGTGTGAAAGGGAGAAAAACTGTGGAGTTTTTTTCTATGGATAGATGTTAAATTGTTATCATCTTAAACTAGACCTTTAAAATATAAGACATTTTATCTAAGCATCATGATAACCTCTAGGAAAAAACTGTAGTAGATACACAAATGGAAAAAAACATCAAAACATAAAAACAACAAAAACAAATCCAAAAATTAACAGAAGACAGCATGAGAAAAAAAGAAACTATAAAACAGAAAACAACAAAACTATAATAGTAAATCCTTATGTATCAATAATTACTTTACATTTAATAGCCATTGTGATGGAATTAAGAGGTGGGATCTTTAAGAAGTGGTTAGGCCATTGGGACTCTGCCCTCATGAATTAATTAATGTCCTTATGGGAGTGCGTTAGTTAACACAGAAGTGAGTCTGTTATAAAAGGGAGCTCTCTTCTCCCTCAGGCCTTTGGCCATGTTATTACGCAGCAAAAAGGCCTTCACCAGATAACAGTGTCATTTTCTTTGCCTTCCAAGCTCCTGGAATCATGAGCCAAATAAACTTCCCCTGTTTATAAATTAGCCAATCTGTGGTATTCTATTATAGAAAACAAAACAGACTAGAATAAACACAGAGTGGCTAAATGAATTTTTTTAAACTAACAGTATGCTGCTTACAAGAAACTCACTTTTGATTTAAGGACAAACACCTTAAACTTAAAGAATAGAAACCATACTGCATACAAACAACAACCAAGAGTCAGGAGTGGTTGTTGGTTATATTAGACAAAACACACTTCCATGCAAAAATCTGTCACAAGAGGAAAGGAGTTCACTACATGATGATAAAGAAGTTAATTTGTTAAGAGGATATACAAATTAAAACTATGTATGCACCCAACACTGGAGCACCCAAATATATAAAGCAAACATTAACATACCTGTGGTGAGAAAATGAAATGCAATAACAGGGAACTTCAATTGTCCTATTTACAATAAAGCATGGAATATTCAGGGAGAAAACTAATAAAAAAAAGAGTTCACTTGTATAACACCATAAACTAAATAGACAATATTTTATCAAACAGTATGAGAAAACACATTCTTCTCAAGAATACATGGAATATTCTCCAGGATAGATCATATGTTAAACCAAAAATAGAAAACAAGTCTTTTTAAATTTAAGATTAAAATTATATCAAGTTTTTGATCACAATGGTGTAAAACTAGAAAATCAACAGCAGGAGGAAAACTAGAAAGCTCACAAATGTGTATGATACAGTGTGGATGTTTTGTCTCCCACCACAAAACTCACGTTGAAAAGTAATCCCCAATCTTGAAGGTGGAACCTAATATGGGGTGTTTGAGTAATAGGGGCAGATCCCTCAAGAATTCTTTGATGCTGTCCTTGATAGTGAGATCTTATGAGATCTGGTTGTTTCAAAGTGTGTAGCACCTCCCAACTCAGTCTCGTGCTCCTGCTCTTGCCATGTGACTGCCTGTTCTCCCTTTACCAATTGCCCTGATTGCAAACTTCCTGAGGCCCTCGCCAGATGCCAAGCAGATGCTGGTGCCATGCTTCTGTACAGCCTGCAGAACTGTAGGCCAATTAAATCTCTTTTCTTTATAGAATGCACTAATACAGTGTTGACATTAAACAACATGCTTCTGAACAACCATGAAATCAAAAGGGAAATAAAAAATTATCTTGATAAAAATGAAATTGGGAACACAAGAAACTGAAACTTCTAAGATGTAACAAAAGCAGTTCTAAGACAGAAGTATAAAATAATAAAGTTCTACAATAAGGAAAGCAAAGATCTCAAATAAGCAATCTAACTGTAATCCTCAAGGAGTTTGATCAAGAAGAACAAAATAATCCCAATGTTGGCATAATTATGGAAATAATAAGAATTAGAGCAAAAGGAGAGAGAGACTAGAAAAATAAAAAATATCAAAAAACTAAGAGTTGAGTCTTTTAAAAAAAACAAAATGAACAAACTTTTCCTAGATTATCCAAGGGAAAAAAAGAGAGGGGACTCAAAAAGTTATTAATGAAAAAGTAGTCATTCCAGCTGATATCACCGAAAGAGAAAAAATAAGAAACTATTATGAACAATTACATAACAAAAAAAGGTAACTTAAAAGAAACTGATTCTTAGAAAGAACACCACGCTGTGAAGAAACAGAAATACCCAAAAACAGAAATTTCCCAAAATAATGAGAAAGAAGACAGAGGAAGTACTCAGAAATCTCCCAATTTTAAAAAAAAGCCCATGACCAAATGACTTCATGGGTAAACTGTATCAAGAATTTAAAGAAGCAATGTCAACACTTCTCAAACTCTTCCAAAAAACTGAAAGAAAAAAACACTTTCAAACTCATTTTATGAGGCCACCAACATCTCACACTGAAACCAGATAAGGACACCACAAAAAAGGAACAAAACAATATTCCTTATAAAGATACAAGCAAAAATTCTCAACAAAATACTAGATACCAAATTCAAAAACACATTAAAAGGATCAGACATCATTATCAAGTAGGATTTATCCCTGAGATGCAAGAATGTTTTAACATACACAATTTAAATGATACACCACAATAACAAAAAAAGAAAATCATATAATCCTCTCAAAAAATTTATTAAAAGCCTGTTAACAGAAGTAAATACATTTTCATAATAAAAACTCCAAACAACATACATACAAAAGTATCCACCTCAACAGAGTAAAGTAAACAGTGAAATGCTGAAAGTTTCCTCTAGTATCAGAAACAAGACAGGGGTGTCCAATCTCAACACTTCTATTCAATATAGTAGTGAGAAATCAAGCCAGAACAATTAGGTAAGAAAAAGAAACAAAAAGGCATTGAAATCAGGAATAAAGAAGTAAAATTCTCGCTGTTTACAGATGAAGTGATTTTAAAATACAGAAAACCATAAAGACTATACCAAACAAACAAACAAAAAATAGAGCTAATATATCCATTCAGTAAAGTTGAGGCCACAAAAATATACAAAAATTAGTTGCATTTCCACATACTAACAATAAACTGAGTAAAAAGTAACAAAAAATCTTATTTCTAATAGTATCAAAATTTTTTTAAAGTTTATAACTTCATTTAACAAAAGAAGTGAAAGATCTGTCCAGTAAAATCTATAAAACATTGATGAAAGTAATTGAAAAAGATACAAATGGAAAAATATCCCTTCTTCATGGATTGGAAAAAATAATATTGCTAAAATGTCCGTACTTCACAAAGTGATTCACAGATCCAATGAAATCTGTATTAACATTTTAATGGCATTTTTCACAGAAATAGAAAAAATTATAAAACTTCTATGGATTCACAAATAACTCCAAATAGCCAACGCAATCTTGAAAAAGGAGAATAAAGCTAGAGGCATCACATTTCTTCATTCCAAACTATTACACAGCTATACTAATCAAGAGTATGGTACTGACGTAAAAACAGACACATAGACCAATGGAATAGAATACAAAAACCAGAAAGAAACCCATGTGCATACAGTCAACTATTACTTTGACAAGGGCACCAAGATACACAAAGGGGAAGTATAGTCTCTTCAACAAATAATGCTGAAAAAAGCAGTCATTTGCAAAAGAATAAAGTTTACTTATACCATGTACAAAAATTAACTCAAAAGAATTAACACTTAAATGCAAAACCAGAAACCGTATAACATCTAGAACAAAGCATAAGGAACAATCTCTTTGACACTGGCCTTGGCAATAATTTTTCTGGCTATCACATCAAAAAATCACAAGCAACAAAAAGCAAAAAATAAAAACAAGTAGCATTAAATCAAACAAAAAGCGTGTGCACAGCAAAGAAAACACAGAACATGAAAAAGCAACCCAGGGATTGGGAGAAAATAGATCTGATAAGAGTTTTATATCCAAAATATTAAGAATCTCACACAATTCAATAGCAAAAAAAAAAAAAAGTAAATCTGACAAAATTTGCAAAGGACTCAAGTAGACATTTCTATATGACATGGAAGTGGCAAACAGGTTTATAAAAAGGTTCTCAATGTTATTATTCATCAGGAAAATGCAAGTAAAACCTCAATGAGATATCACCTCACACTTGTTAGTATAACTGCTGTCCAAGAGTCAATAAATAAATATTCACACTTGTTAGAATGACTGATGTCAGAGTCAAGAAATATTAACAGTAAGAGTCAGAATGTGGAGAAAAGAAAACCCTTGTACACTGTCAGTGGAAATGTAAATTGATTCAGCCATTATGAAAAATGGCATGAAGGCACCTCAAAAAAAATTAAAAATAGTATTATATGAACCTTCAATCTTACTTCTAATTGCATAACCAAAGGAACTAAAATCATATGTCAAAGATATATCTGTACTCCTATGTTCATAGCCAATTATTCACAATATATAGAATATTATTCAGACATAATGAAGAAGGTACTGCAATTTCTGACAACATGGATGAATAAACAAGGTAGACATTATGGTAACAAGTACAAACTTTCATTTACAAGATAAATTCTGAAAATCTAATGTACAGCATTGTAAATATAGTTAATGATACTCTATAGTAGCAGTCCCCAACCTTTTCAGCAGCAGGGACCAGTTTTATGGAAGACAATTTTTCCATGGATGGAGGTCGAGTTGGGGGTGGTTTTGGGATGAAGCTGTTTTACCTCAGATCATCAGGCATTAGATAGATTCTCATAAAAAGCACACAACCTAGATCTTTTGCATGCACAGTTCACAAAAGGGCTCACACTCCTATGAGAATCAAATGCTGCTGCTCATCTGAGAGGAGGCAGCGATCAGCCAGTAATGCTCGCTGGCCCAATGGTCACACCTCCTGCTGTGTGATCGGATTCCTCACAGGCCACAGACCAGTACTATAGACCCCTGCACTATAGTATACTTCAGATTTGTTAACAGCGTACATCTTAAGAGTTCTCACCACGCACACAAAAATTGGCATCTAATGTGAGATGACTGATGTGGTAATTAACTTTGCTGTGTTAGTCATTACACAATGTGTATGTATATCAAATCATCAAGATGTACCCTTTAAATAGATAACATTTATATCTGTGGGAAGAATCATATGTCTAGAAAGAAAAAAAAAGGAACTGAAGGACACATTCTCAGTAAGCTTCATACTGAACCAGACAAAATTATAGAATGATAGTTATTAAGATATAAGGCAACAGTTCAGAGTTTATTAGATACTGGACAATGTTCTAAGCTCCCCATAGACAAAAATTTAGATAAGAATTCTACATAATAAGTAATACACATTAAACTATTTTACATTTGTGGAATTTGTGCCTATAGAGTTTAAATTTCTCATCTTAGCTCAGGTGAGGAAAAATGAAAAGTTGAAGTGAAACATAAGATTAGATTTTCTTAGATTTGGGAAGATGCTTTGTATTTTGATAAAATTACTGCATCTTAATTTCTATAGGATCACCTCGGAAACCACAATAGGATTAAAAATTAATGTATCAGAAAATATGTGACATCTATCCACAGAATTCCTGGGACTTCTGAAAAAAATTCCACTGTCCATCACTCCCCTCACACACTTCTGACATGAGGCAAAACCAGAACTTTAGAAGTGGTTTCACATAGAGGTAGAAACATGCACAGACTTTCCCAGAGCCCCCAAATCAATGGAAGAACAGTCAGATCACACAGGCCCTCACAGGCCAAGGGGAGCACTTTGGCTGTCACTGTGAATATGACGGTGGATCACAGAAGAGGAAGGAGAATCATCAGATAATTTAAGAGCATGGGACAGATGATGTCCCTCTTTGACAGCAAGGGAAAGAAAGAAACCCAGGTGTCTCAAAAATCATTTCCATTGGAGAACTTCCCAATTCACACTCCCAGGTCTGGTTCTTTCTTGACTTCTGGACCTCTTGCCCATGTCATCTACTTCATTCACTCCCACCTACCTGGCTGGATGGCTACTGTCTCCTCACTCTTCACATTCCAAGGCTCTTTCCTTTGCTCCAAAACGGTGATCAGGTCCGGCTTAGAGACAACAAGACCTGTTTTATTGGAAAAATAAGCATGACTCTTACCGAGGGTTCTTTTTATTTTTTATTTTTATACTTTTTTTTGGCCCCACAGGACACGATTAATTTCTAACTTAGTACTGTGCTCAGTAGAAAAAAGAAGACATTATAGAAGATTCTTGAAAAGTATTTCTCAAAATACTGTTTCATACCAGCTTCTTTAGAATATTTAGGAAGCATTTTAAATCTGGGGATCCTGAGCTTCTCTTGCAAATCTGACTGAATCAAAAACAAACCAAAAAAAAAATTGGACTTTAAAGTGTAAGCAACAATAGTTTATGTCAACCAATTTCTAGAATCACGACTAGAGTGAAACTTGTACATCACCTCAAATAAAAAGGCAAATATCAAAATCAAACATTATGAAATTTTTTCTACATCAACAAAACCCCTATTTTTTTCCTGAAAACAAGAATCTAAAACTAACTCATACAAAGCACAAGATCCCAAGGGACATTCTGAAAAGAAAAGAAATAAAACTCTTAGTTATTAGACATTCTGAAGGCAAGTTATCCTCACCCAGAGAGACCAGGTTTCTGTAGTTTTCTAACATCACATCCTGAAACAAATTCTTCTGAGCTGGTTCCAGGTGTTCCCACTCCTCCAAAGAGAATTCTACGGCCACATCCCTGAATGTCAACAGTCCCTGAAATAAAAATAAAGAATACATTGATCAGGTGGCCATGGCAGAGTTCTTCATTTGTCCCAAGATGAAATGACAGTTATTGGTTCTGACTTATATGAGTGACCTGAATTATTCAGTAAGATCATTTTTAACACAGTAATATTTTCTAATGTAGTCTCAAACTCTGTGGAAAGAGAATAACATAAAATCCACAAAACTAGTGTAGATATTTATATCGAATGTAAAATATAAAACTAAGGCATCAACACAGGAATATACATTTTTGGGTGCTATATTTACATCATCCAGAATCAGCTGTGTATAATTCTTAGGTGCAAAAGTCATGGTGACTTAGAGGCATACTTCTCAAATTGTATACTATACAACAATAAACTGGAGATCTTCTTCAAAGGCAGAGTCTGATTCAGGAGATCTAGATTTTGAGTTTCTGCATTTCTATATTTTTTAATTTTGACACAGGGTCTCGCTCTGCCACCCAACCTGGAGTGCAGTGGTGGAATCTTTGCTCACTGCAGCCTTGACCTCCTGGGCTCAGGCGACCCTCCTATTTCAGCCTCCTGAGTAGCTAAGGATACAGGCATGAACCACCATGGCTGGCTGAGTGTCTGCATGTCTAACAAGTTCACCAGTAGTGTTAATGCTTCAGGCCCCGAAGCCACTTTTGAATAGCAGAGAGGTCGAACACTGAGGAAAGAATTCAGGCATGATGTGAAACTGAGAGTTTTATGAAATTTACAAGTTATAACAGCTAGAACAGATATCATCCTAACAGTTGTTTACATATATAAAACCCAATAAATAATCTATGAGAAAAATTATATTCTTCCTCTTATATAAAATTATTTTCCAAATATTTGCTCTATAGTAAAGTTTGTATTTTGCCTGTTTATCTGATTTAGAATTTATCTCAAAGGGACATACCGGCCAATACACAGAGACAACCTTAACAGAATGTTCAGAGAAGATTTCATAACTGAGTAATGAAAACAAGTTAAGAAAGCAGCCACACAATAGTGATCAAATAATGCTTTCATTTTATGTGCATGTGTGCACATAATGGTAACTATATACACATTAAAATTAAGAGAATATTTCTGTGTAAATAAAATTTAAAAATATTTTAAATTGTATAAAAACTATAAAACTCTTTGTGGGTGATGCCTTTTTTGTGTTTTTTTTTTAACAAAACTTTATAAAGACCAATACATACAATGAAATAAAGTAAAAGCTCTTGTTTCTGAGTCTGGTATTTTTTTTCAAGTTTTTGTTATGTTTATTCTATGTGCTATTATATATTTTAGAATTTTAAGACAATAGACATATTTGTTATATGTTAATTCTTGTTCTTTCTCTGAAAATATAGAGAATAAATAAGCATATGCTTGTGACGTGAGATGAAATAAAATGGAAACCTACAGAACTGAGACCTGCTTCAGAACTTCCAGTCTTAAAAGCTGTTATCTCCTGTCAACAGATGTGAGAGCCTTTACTCTGCAAAGAAGCTACAAGCAAAGGGAAACCAAAAAGAAATGGGAGTCTCTGGATTAAATGTGATGGTTTATACACATCACTCAGTAAATCCTCCCTCCTAGATACTCACTACAAAGACAAAAATGATTAACTTTATAGCGAAGGAATCTGGCAGAGAGCACCTGAACCAAGTGAATGAAGTTAGCATTGTCTGTAATAAGACAAATTGGTATCAGTGCTAACGCACAGATGGGCCCATAATCATTGCTGTGATATGGGTGGAGGGGAAAAGTAAATCATAATCTTAATATAATCATAAAAGAACATCTGTGGGGGAAGATACAGGTGACCATAGTCCTTCAAACTGGCCATGTGACCCTACTTAGAAGCCTGGGCTGAGAATCACTTAGCTAAGCATTGCCTCTCAAGGTTCAATATGCATACATATCATTTGGTATTCTGGGCCCCCTCTAAGTAATGTGATTCTGCAGGTTTGGAAAGTTTCCATGAACTGGCTTCTTTAACAAGTCCCCTGTCAATGCTGATGTTGCTCCTCCTAGACCCATTATCAATAGCACTCAGCTAGAGGAAGCAGACACAGCACACAGAGTCCCTTGCACCCAATACTCTAATCACAACAAAAATACTTTTCGTTCACAGCGAGGACCACAAACCACTGTCCTGAAAGATCACATCCTTTGCCAGCCATTTAAAGTCTACAGATACAGACACTGGAGAAGACAGTTATGTCTAAGTCAGCATTTGGAAAACAGCATGGATACACGCATTAAAGCAGTGTTTATTGAGCTTGTACTATGTGCTCACAGTATGCACTGTGCTGGGAACATCACATGGTGTGAGTTAAGCCACATAAACCCCTGGGATGTGGGTCCTAAGTATGCCATAATTCCCAGCAGGATTTAGATAACGGCCCAGCCTTTCTATTTCTTCTTGTTTCCCTATCACTATAAAAGCTAACTACAGACAGATAGGAGGGATACAGAAAGGAAGGAGTCAAGTTTAGTTCACAAGAATTTCTCCACTGGGTGCGGTGGCTCACGCCTGTAATCCCAGCCCTTTGGGAGGCCAAGATGCGTGTATCACTTGAGGTCAGGAGTTCAAGACCAGCTTGGTCAACATTGTGAAACTCTGTCTCTACTAAAAATACAAAAATCAGCTGTGCATGGTGGCACACCTGTAATCCCAGCTACTCAGGAAACTGAGGCAGGAGAATTACCTGAACCGGGAAGGCAGAGGTTGTGTGAGCCAAGATGACACTGTTCCAGCCTGGGCAACAGAATGAGATTCGTTCTCAAAAAAAAAAAAAAAAAAAAAAAAAAAAAAAAAAAAAAAGAAGAAGAAGAAAAAGAATTTCTCATTATTCTCTTCATATCTTTACATTGACTTTGTTACAACTTGTGGAGCAACTACTGGATCTGCAGAAATGAAAAAGAGGTTGCCAGGTGGAATGTTTCTAAAGGTACTGGTTTCAATAAGAAAAAAATTTAATTTTCAAATAATTTTGAAAAAGTGAGTCCTTTGCTCCCATTTACCTGCTTTTGGGTTTGGGGAAATTGTGAGCACCACCTCTGAAGAGATGGCAGCAGCAGCCACCCAGAAGTCTGATCTCCTCTAGTCAGTTCTATGAGGGGAGGCCCAGGGTAGGGACAGACCTGGGCCAGGCTCAGAAGAGGGTAGATTTGAGCAGAGCTGGGGCAGGGGCTGGGCTAGGTTTCTCATCTCTACATTGCTGCTTTATTTTCAGTTGTCTTTCCTAAGCCTGACCAACAAGAACTTGGCTCCCATGGTTTGCCTTGTTTTAATAGTTTAAGCTTCATCCTATTTTGTAACATGCAACAACAAGCAATTTAACCAAAACACGTAGGGCTTCCTAGGAAAATTATATTAGTAGCTACATAATTATCTTTAACAAGAAAAAAGCAATATAAATAATAATTATAATAACAACTCTTTTGTCCATGGGTGGCCCTTCAGGTGGTGACATCAGAACTCACAACGTCAATATAAGGGCAGTGTCCCAAATCAAGCCCAAGTTCCCTGTACACCTCCATTCTTGCTCCTGACCACATGATGTTGAATTCAACCATTATCCATCTGCTTTAGACTGAAAGTTCCTGGATGGTAGGGACTATGGCTGCTGCATCTGTTTTCCTAGTGGCCATATGAAATGGAAGCAATTGGTTTACCTATCAGTATGAGTCTCCAGGCCTCCTCCTTGTATTTCACCCACACATTAGAAAACTGGAGCAACTCCCACTTGGATACCAAATAAGGAGATTCCTTCTATTAAAAAAGAAACAAACCCTGATGACTCATTCTTCTCCTTCTGAGACGGAAGCAAGATTAGCCCATTGTCAGCCTGTCCCCTGCCTACACAGGATATATAACCAAGTGTCCCCTAGGTGCTGGTGAGAGAGTCCCTGGTAACTGTGTGATGAAAACCCAATAGTGATTCAGGCAGGAAAGACTCAAGTTGTCCTTGTGGAACCAGAATAGAAAATTGAGTTGTCATAGTAGGGCCACAGATCCACGATCCAGGTATGTTATTACCTATACCTGATCAGCTAACTCTTGGGTACAAGAAAGGACAAGATTACCCTACTCCAGTAACACAGCTCACAGGTAGGCATAGCTTTACTCATGGCTCTGGAGAGTGCTGGCCCCACCCTCCCTCTGCTAAGGCGCTGCTTTACACTTACAGATTCTGCCACGAGATTCTGTTTATAAAAAGGAACCCCTAACAGAACTGCTGTAGCTCACTGGACAAGGTCTTGAAAACTCTGAGGGCCTCACTCTGAAAGTAGGGCTTTACAAAGTCCATGTTGATCTCTCACAATGCAGAAAATGTCCCCTGGATTTTCTATATATCCTGAGTCCAAAGTCTGGCCCTGTCTTGTGGATCCCAGGTGGAGACCAGCCTTTATGTGCAGACCCCAGGTGGAATCAACCTGGCTCTGCAATTCTTGTGTGTTGCTGTGAAGAACACTAGAGGAGACAGCCCCTCAGGAAGGCTGCTCTCACACATCCTGGAGAACCCCAGGACCTGGGTTCAGAATTCGCAGCTGCAGATTTAGGTGCTGGTGGTGCAGGGAAGTGGCATGCACCTTCTGCACATTCATGGGCATTTGGGCAAGAGGATGAGGGGAATGTTGAGATTCTCAGGCCTACTCAATGTATATGTGTGCCTGGTTGGTTTCCAACCCCCATGGTCTCTGAATCCGTTTCAGGTCTGAAGATGCCAGGGGCATGGAAAGACAGAGCTGGAATGGCTAACTGATGCCCTGTGAACTTACTGTTATAGAAATCTAGTCAAACTGTTCTAGCAGCGACTGAAGATCCCAAGTAAGTAGAGAGACCATACTGCCTGCAGATTTTGGGGGCAATGGGCACTTTGCTGCACAAATGTGGGTTGTGAACAGAAATCAAAGAGGGAAAAGACCCACTGGAGTGAAGTCTTACAGGCACCTTACAAGTTTATATTCTGTGTGGTAATTCTGGGCAATGTTTGAAAAATATAATGAAGAAGAAAATCATAAAATCATCTCCAACCCCAGAAAAACTATCCATAGTGGTAGAAAGGAAAGAAAACTGTTTTATGACATAATTAGCCCAGAATGTAAAGGACATGATAGGCAACCTGCTAAGAGATTAGAAAAACACCCACTGGTGAAAAGTCACCATAATTAGTCCTCAATAGAAGACCTGACAGTGCCATTTTTCACAGAGTTCATCCTAAATTCACCTGGGAATTGGGAGGCCATCTGTGTTTTTTAATTGGATATAGTCAAAGGAAAAATAAACTTCATGTCTTCGTGACAGGCAGATTTGCAACTTGGAGCCAGGTGCCTGCTCTCCTGTAGAAACTGTAGGATACGGCTGTATCTTCTTTGCTATTTACATTTTATATCAATGATTCCCAGTTCCTAGAGAAAGGGAGTACTGAGTCAAAAAGACTGACAAATGGCCTATTTAGCTGTTAGAGTGATTTAGACAGATTGTAAAACAGAAAAATAATTTACATATGAAAGTTTTCCAAAGTAAATGCTTTAAGAAAAAAAAAAGAGAGAGAAAAATTTGTTTCCTTATTTTCAAGAAAGATTAAGTCTTGTATTTCTAACTTGTATTTGCTCTTACAACAGCCAGGTCTAGAGCCATGGTCTTGAGCTCATGGACATCTGAGTTCCAATAGGTGCTGGACTCAGGCACCTGTGGGGTGACCTTGGGAACACTGTGTACACATAAAGAAGGGGCTTGTGAAGAAGTAAAACGAAGAAGAGAGGAAGGTGCTATTGAGCCATGAGCAGGGGGCAGTACCAAGTTGGAAGGACTGGTTTGTGCTACAGATACTGGCCCAGGTGGGGCTATGCTCTGACATATTCCTGGGTCCATGCAGGCAGATGAGATTATGATTGGATGGTCCACAAGCCTAGGTTGATGGAGAAACTAGGCTGCTGCTACGGATTCAGTGTCTGGGATTACAACAAGCCAGGAGTGCTCAGGCACTTGTGCGGGTTTTTGGCAGGAAACTGGAAGCAAACGTGCTGTGGGTGCAATTCCTACAGTCAAGCCTTCTCCTGGGAGGGACGGGGACATGTCAATGCCTAGTTGGTATGTTCAGGAGTGGGTGGGAATCATGTGGTGGCAGCTGGGTGGGGGAGGGGGTCTCTTCTCAGAACTCCTTTCCTCTCCATCTTCAGTCCCCTCTCACCCTAGCAGGAGACCTGGAATCAAAGGACAATGCACAGTGGGGCAGCCTGTGGGCAGAACAGAGCCTCCCTTCCCCCAGACACTTGGGAGTCTCTCTCCAGCCCAGGCCTCTGTGAGGTCTGTCTTCTGACATCAAATGTGTAGAGTTTGCTGAACACCAACCAATCCTCCAACACCAACTGGGTGCCAACAACTTAATTCTGACACAATGCAGAGTCAGCACAGGCCCCACAAGTTCTGGGCTCAGTCCCACAACACTGCCCCCACTTCAGATGCCAGTCACAATGCCTGGGGCCCTATCTATACTTCCAAGCTACTGCCTGTAAATCGAGGGCACCCATAACCCTATCCTTAAGTTCAGTCATTTCAAAGATCTACTCAAATAACTCAGCAAATCACTTTACTTATGTTTATCAGGTTATCATAAGGATACAGTTCAGAACAGCCAAATGAGATAAATACATATAGGGCAAAACAAAAGTAGTGGGAAAAGATAGGAATATTAACCTGGTAAATAGCTGTGATTAAAGAAATCCCCCATCTTTTGTGTTTTCCAAGAACAGCTTACTGCAAAAAACCACCCTATTATGACTTTGATGATGCTCCCTGATTTAGTCATCACAAAGCCACAGACTCTCCAAATTCCCCTTCTGACTCAGCTGAACAGTTCTGTCTTCAGTGTTCAGAATAAACTACTAAACAAAACTTTGTATTTTTCTCCAGGTTGCTGGAATTTGACACACTCACAGCCTGGTCAACATTCAACCCCTCCCTAAGCCCCTCCTAAGAACAGGCTGACATGAGAGTGAAACATACTCTGATCTAGAATCTGATTTGCCCTTCCCCTCCTACCTTCTGAGCTTGTTTGCTCCTCCCTGTGAAAGAAAGTCTTTGTCTGCCTAACCTTTGAGATACACAAAGATTTTACAGCTGGTGCTTTCCCCCTGTTGCAATACTCCTTTAGAATTAAGGAACTTCTTACCTAAACCTGAATTTGTTTTATTTGACAAAATCAAATAAAATGTGGGGAAGGAACTGGAAACTTAATATTTTACTGCAAGCCTCAGTTAGTCTGGGGGAACACAGTGGTAGATTTGAGACTCTGCGTACCACACATTAGGAAAACAGGGGGAAAACCAGTTGTCGGGGGCAGTGTTAAAATGATTAATGAATAGGCGATTATGTGGAAGTGGTTGTAGTGCCCAGGGTTTCTAGGGAGGAAAACCAAAATCAGGACAATAACAATTTCTGTCCTCAGAAAGAGCCTCCCAACCCTCCTTCCATCCCAACCCCAAATGCCTCTTTCTGTGGATTTTCAGCTTTCAGCTTTCCAGAGCTCTGTAGCTTCTCAGTATAAAGGGCTCCTTCCATGGTTGGGGTGAGCAGGCTGGGACACCTGCAGGGGAAACTCCCCTGGAAGAACTAACTGGGCTTCAGTGACCTCTTCTTGCAGGCTCAAGACTGGGTTAGTTTGCACTCACTGAGCTCAGGCTTCTGCTTCCCAGTCAGGGTTATTCAATTAGTATTCAATGAGAAAATGCCCAGTGTTTGAAGAAAGCAAAACTACTCAGTGTTTATAGAATAAAGGAAACTGAAGTGCCTTTATAATTTATACCTCAACAGAAAACACTAAAGTATCTATCCCTTTCAGACAATAGATAAGCCACTTACTTATTTCCATGATAACAGATCATTTAGCAAATAATCATATATAAACAATTCTAGCAGGTGCTAAGTTCAGCATTAAAGCCGTACATCCAAGGCCAGGCATGGTGGCTCATGCCTGTTATCTCAGCACTTTGGGAGGCCAAGGCGGGAGGATCACTTGAGCCCAGGAGTTTGAGACCACTCTCGGGGCAACACAGTGAGACCCACATCTCTACAAAAAGAAAAAAACAAAATAGCCAGCCATGGCGGAGCACCCCTGTAAGTCCCATCTAATTGGAAGGCTGAGGTGGGAGATCACTTGAGCCCAGGAGGTTGAGTGAGCTGTGATCACACTACTGCACTTCAGTCTGGGTGACAGAGGGGAGATCCTGTCTCCAAAATCAAAAAATAAAAAATAACCTCAACATCCAGACAAGAGGATAAAGAACAAAGATACCCACTGTCATAACTTCTTCACCCTACAAAAAAAAACTGATGTTTTGATGAAACTATGTAATTCACCAATTTACCACACATTGTTGTGAAAATGTATTCACTTTCTACAACCAATAATGAAAGAAAGATTTTCTCCATTTCTTTTCCCTGGCAGCATTTCCAAAAGGTGAGCCCTGAGATTCTGTTTTAAATTACTCCCAAAAAAAGAACAAACCTGAGAAACTTACTACTTCACTCTGCTGAAGAAAAAGATAATAAGAATTTTTAGCAACGAAGTATATGACTTGATATTTTAATTTTCTGAAATCCACCTTTCATGGCCTTGGAAATGTTTTTTATCTTTCAAGCTCTACTGAAGAAATTTACGCTAACTGAAAAACTGAGAAATAAATGAACAAATCTTTCTAAGGCAGCAAACTCAGGGAGTGGTAATGCTTATTGGAACACAGACATATCTGGCTCAAGTGTCAAGTCAGGTCACGGTATCATTTGGGACATTCTCCTACCCCAACACTGCTCATTAAAATGCTCAGGGACCATCCTCCCCAGAGATCCTGCACTGTGCCCCATGGACACCGCAGCCGAGTTTGCACCACCTCACTGGGGTGGGGCTTTTGTTTTTTGGTCCTTTGGGAGTTTTTCTCCCTTCACAAATCTGAATGAATCTAGGGGACAGGAATCATTTGTGACTGTTTCCTCTCAATACCAGCAAACGATTGGCTGACCAGCAATGTGTCTCCAAGGGATGAAAACTAGCTCTGAAGAAATAAAATCCTTACGTCCCAAGGGGTTATCTTTTTAGGTTAAGGGTGTCCCAGGAGATTTCTCTCAGCCCCAGGGCATCCAGCTGCTCCCCTGGGGGGCTATATTTCCATACCTTGGGCCGTCCTCTAACAAGATGACCTGGGGCTGACAGTCACTAAACACTCCAAGAGACATGGCCACTGTGGGCATCTTGAGTCATCCCAGACAGTTCTGAAATTCAGGAACAGGAAAAGACTGGATACAGGGTGGCTATACAGGGCCCCGTAAAGTTTCCAAAGCAAAACCTCAAGTCAAAAAACATTCTTTCTGATAACGTGTCTGTGCCTAGGGAAGATGAATGAAAAAGAGGCACAAAGATTTTTTTGCAGTGGAGTGTCAGGGTTTTTTTATTCTCTGCTTTCCTCTCACGTGAAATGTATACCAAAAAAACACAAATCTTTAAAAAAGTGTCATCCACTGCTCTGTGAAATCATGATTAATGAGTAAAATACTGTCTGAAATGTACAATAAATGACCAATAGTTAATAATGTTGTGAATTGGAGAGGGGAAGTTAGCCTTTGGAAATGTCGGGAAGGAACTGGAAATTTAATATTTTACTGCAAGCCAGGGTCACACAGAGCAGGACGGCTCGACATTTCATCACACTGCCCAGAATAGTGCACAATTTAAAACTTACGAGTGGATTATTTCTAGAATTTTCCAGTTAATATTTTTGGACGATGGTTGACCACAGGTAACTAAAACTGCAGAAAGTGAAGCTGCAGGTGAGGGGGAGGCTACAGTGAGTGTCTTTATCATATGAATGAAATGATATAGTCCAAAATGGTAAAAGAGTTATGCCCTGAGTTACGAGATTAACATTACATGAGATATTAAAAATAAATCATTGTCTCCAGTCCTGACTCAGAATTCCCACCTATGTGGCCTAGAACAAGGTGACTTTACCTCTTTGTATCTGGTTTTCTAATCAGCAAAACCAGAATTACAGTATTCTCAGAGAGCTGCTGGGAGAATTTAGTAATGGTCAAAAGTCTTAATATGTATAGATGAGAGATACTGAATTATATACTGGCTCCCGCTCCCCCCATCGACCCCCCTTTTTTGTTTTTGAGACAGAGGCTGGAGCGTAGTGGTGCGATCTCAGCTCACTGCAACCTCTGCCGTCTGTGTTCATGTGATTCTCATGCCTCAGCCTCCCAAGTAGCTGGGATTACAGGTGTGTACCACCACACCTGGCCAATTTTTTTTTTTTGAGACGGAGTCCCCGTGTCACCTGGCTGGAGTGCAATGGTGCAATCTCAGCTCACTGCAACCTCCGCCTCCCGGGTTCAAGTGATTCTCCTGCCTCAGCCTCCTGAGAAGCTGAGATTACAGGCGCACACCACCACACCTGGCTAATTTTTGTATTTTTAGTGGAGACGGGGTTTCACCATTTCACCATGTTGGTCAGGCTAGTCTCGAACTCCTGATATCGTGATCCACCTGCCATGGCCTCTCAAAGTGCTGGGATTACAGGTGTGAGCCACCACGCCTGGCCCAATTTTTGTATTTTTAGTAGAGACGGTGTTTCACTATGTTGGCCAGGTTGGTCTTGGACTCCTGGCCTCAGGTCCTCCTGCCTTGGCCTTTCAAAGTGTTGGGATTACAGGAGTGAGCCACTGTACCTGGCCTTTTTTCCTTTCTTAGTTTTCCTTTAGCAAATTCTCCCAGATCCTGATGGCTCCCTTTTTAGAGTAATATTTACTATACAGATTTCTATGACTCACATATTCTCACCCCAAACCCTTCAATTACAAGAAAACAAAGTGCTCTCTACAATCTCATTCTACCCAGCATCCCACAGACAGGGCTCTGACCACAATCACACAACTGTTGGGAATCACATAAATTAAATATGCATAAGAAAAAAAGAAAAAGATACAAAGACTCAAGACTCTGCTCTATGCTATACTATATATCACTATTATATTTCATATAAATGCTCCCTATTAAAATCTTCTTTACAAACTATTTTGAAGCATATTCTTAAAAGTAACAAAGTGAGGCTGGGCATGGTGGTTCACACCTATAATCCCAGCACTTTGGAGGCTGAGGCGGGCAGATCACCTGAGGTGAGGAGTTCGAGACCAGCCTGGCCAACATGGTGAAACCCTATCTCTAATGAAAGCACAAAAATTAGCCGGACCTGGTGGCAGGTGCCTGTAATCCCAGCTACTTGAGAGGCTGACACATGAGAATTGCTTGAACCCGGGAAGTGGAGGTTGCAGTGAGCCGAGATCATGCCACTGCACTCCAACCTGGGTGACAACGCGAGATTCCATCTCAAAAAAAAAACAAAACAAAAAAAACAAGTAATAAAGTGCTGTTAAACAGAGGTTGAAAAGAAAGGGCATAGAAATATAAAAAGAGTAGAATAAGCTAGCTCTACTTCATCCCACTTCAACTATTTTCCCACTTAAAAGAAATAAAATCAGTCTGAAAATGGGAGGGGGCTAGTGTTTTTTAGTTGATTTAATCTACTCAGAGGTTATCTCCCAGCTCTTCTTTACTAGGTATTATCGGCCTATTAATACCTTTAATAGGTATTATCTATGTCTGATTCGGAATATCGCCAAGATAGTTGGGGCATAACCATGGAGTTTCCCAGCATTAAAGCAGCAGAGATGCACACGGCACGGGGGCAGAACCAGCAACGCACTCACAGCATGGACTGTGGTGATGGCTGTGAGCCAAGTGAGAGTGAAATGCGGTGTACCCCCGAAGGGGGCTAAGCCATCCTCTAGAGCTGATGGAAGCACAGCTATTATGGAGGGAAGTCCTATAGGCACAGACTCCTCTGGGGAAGGACCAGGCTTTTCCTCAGCAGCTATCACTTGGACACCGTCAACTGTTCTTCCCTACTCATTTTCCCTCTGCCACAGGAAGATGATTTCAATGAAAACAGGCCCAATAGCCAAAGAACTGCTGTGGGAAGAGGGAGGAAAGAGAATTATTGAAAGGGGAAGTAAGAAGGAAGGATAAGGGGGTTGTAATAACTCAGGAAACTTCAGTAGCTCTCTGTTAAAAAATAAAAAAGTTCCTTGCTGTTTGAAAAAATCTTGAAGCAAAATGGTAGCTCTCGGTAGCTCTTGGCCAGTGATCCAACCAATGGCAAGTAGCAGGGAGGCCAGAAACATAAAAAGCGCAACACCCACAATTCCTCAGAATGCGGTAGAAATGGAGACTAACCACAGAGGGCCCTGGGATATCTATCATCATCTTTATTCAAGACAGAATTTTAGTGATCACTCCTTATTCTCTATACCCTGCTTAATCGGAAGCATAATAGTACTATGCTTTCAAGCCCGGTCCCATGAGTTCAAGAGCTAAATTTTCTGGTAATAGGAACCCCTTCTTCTAGATTATCAAAGAAGTGTTCATTTTCACAAACAGCAGGTTTTTAATGCCTGTGGGTTAGGGATGGAGGAGGGAAGGATGGGACATACAAGAGCCTGTTAATTGCAGCCAGCAATAAAATAAGGTCCAGAAATGGGGATAATTTTCCAAGAAAGGACTACTACTGTTTCTGTTATACTAATTTCATGTCTTTGGGAAACTGTTGAGAATGTATAGACTGCATTCTGATGCTTAGCAGAATTCAGAAAGAATCAGGAATTCACGAAGCACAGGCTAGAACCACAATAAACAGAACATTAAACGCTGGGCAGAAGCTTAAAGATCCAGTCTAACCCTCCATTTTATATCTACGGAAAGAGAGACCCAGTTTAAACAAGCTTAAACAAACTGCCTAAGTCCACAGCGTTCACACATAGTATTAGGACTACTGACTCTCAAAGACACTTTTTGTCTCAACCTAAAGCCCAGTTTAGAAAAGCCACCTGTAGTTGGTGTGGATGTGGAGAAAGGAGAACTCTTACACACTAGTGGCTGGAATGTAAATTAGTACAGCCATTATGGAAAACAGTATGGAGGTTTCTCAAAATCTAAAAGTAGAACTATCATATGATCCAGCAATCCCACAAATGGGCATTTATCCAAAGGAAATGAATACATCAAAGGGGTATCTGCACTTCCATGTTTGTAGCAGCACTACTATTCACAATAGCCAATATATGGAATCAACGTAAGCATCCATCAATGGATGAATGGATAAAGAAAATGTGACATATATAAACAATGGAATATTATTCAGCCACAAAAAGAATAAAATCCTGTCACATGTGGCAACATGGTTGAACCTGGAGGACATTAAGTGAAATTAGCCAGGCACCAAAAGACAAATACTGCATGATCTCAATTATATGTGGAATCTAAAGAAGTTGATCTTACAGAAACAGAGAGTAGAATAGTGGTTACAAGAGGCTGGCAAGGGGAGAGATAGTGGGGATGGGGAGAGATTGGTCAATGGGTACAAAATTGCAGATAAATAGGAGGAATAAGTTCTGGTGTTCTACTGCAGGGGTCCCCAAACCCTAGGCTGTGGACTGGTCAGTGCCAGTCCATGGCCTGTTAGGAGGAGGTGAGCAGCGGGTGGGTGAGCATTACGGCCTGAGCACTGCCTCCTGTCAGATCAGCGGCGGCATTAGATTCTCATAGGAGCTCAAACTCTATTGTGAATTATGAACTGTGCATGTGAGGGATGTAGGGTGGGTGCTCCTTATGAGAATCTAATGCTGATGATCCGAGGTGGAAGAGTTTTATCCTGAAACCACCCCCCCACAGGTCCATGGAAAAATTGTCTCCCATGAAATTGGTCCCTGGTTGCAAAAAGTTTGGGGACCACTGTTCTATTGCACAGTGACTATGGTTAACAGTATTGTATATTTCAAAACAGCTAGAATAGAGAATTTTAAATATACTTACCACAAAGAAATGATAAATATATGAGGTGACAGATATGCTAAACAGCCTGATTTGATTTTTACACAATGTATACATGTACTGAAACATCACACTATACCCCATAAATATGTGTATTACGT
This sequence comes from Nomascus leucogenys, assembly GCF_006542625.1. Taxonomy (NCBI): domain Eukaryota; kingdom Metazoa; phylum Chordata; class Mammalia; order Primates; family Hylobatidae; genus Nomascus; species Nomascus leucogenys. The sequence continues at coordinate 110,460 of NW_022095780.1, read as the reverse complement.
AGCAATTAAAAAAAGAACAAATGGGGCCCCAGTTTTCTTATCAATAAAATGAAAGTCAGATTGGATAAACTCCACTCTCCCATACCATTCATCATAGGGCCTTATCAAAATACTCAATTGTGGTTTGTTGAATTAGACCAAATTTCGGCTATGTAATTCTTAAATTTTATCAACATCTGTGAAAAATGACAAATCACCAAAATACTTATTAATTTGCCAAAGAATTACTGTTTTTAATGCTAATTTTGTCAAGTAAACAAACATTTTTAATCAGTGAAAAGTAATTATGTAACAATTATTTCTGAATGATTAAAATTTTTTCTCGCAAGCTGAATTCCATCACACTGGCTTCCTGAGTTGTGGAGCAGGAGCAAAACAGAACGTGGAGACGGTTGTACTTGTGTCAGGGGACAAGAAGTGTGTTACTGAGGATATAAATAACAAGATGGCAGAGAGGTTATGTGTGAGGAGGAGATGTTTACATCTCAACTCTTTGACACACATGATTTCAGACCTTGTTTAAGCATGGAGAGAAAGACACATATGGTTGTGGTTATACAAACAATCAAGTTGTTTTGTTTGAACCGAGCCTACTTTAAAAGTGACATGAAATGCTGAGATTTCCAGTGGCTTTCTTATTGCACAAAATAGCAGAAAAATGTGTCACAAGGCTAAACTGACAAGGATATAATGCATCTAAGGACCTTCCCATGGTAAGACAGAAATGGGAAAACAAAGTATCTTTTGAAAAAATCAGAAAAACCTGAGTATTTCCAACTGTATAATTCATGCTGTCATTTCAGGTTCATCTTTCCAAAACAACATCTTCCGAGCCAGAGGAATTGTGCTAAGTGCAACTGAGATTCAAGTTACTGACCAGAGCTGCCAAGGCATTTGGGTCTGCATATTTTCAATGTTTTTTATTTTTTTAAAGGAACTAGCTATAATGGAGAAATCTGTCAATCAAATGCCCAGAAGAACCTTCAGGCCAGCAATAAATCCTTTTTCTTTCTGTTGGTATTTTCTTCATTATTTTGTGGGTGGCAACACAACCTTACGATTACCAAATACATTTTCTTTCAAGTTTACCTACTGAACATTTCTATGTAATAACCACTGAGATACAGATGGAAGTTATGTCTGTGAGGTAGTTTTCAATTTTAGTTGTGTTTTTTTTTTTTTTTTGGAGACAGAGTCTCATCTGTTGCCCAGGCTGGAGTGCAGTGGCACAATCTCAGCTCACTGCAACCTCTGCCTCCCGGGCTCATGTGATTCTCATGCCTCGGTCACCCAAGTAGCTGGGACAACAGGCGTGTGTACCACCACACCTGGCTAATTTTTTGTATTTTTAGTAGAGATGGGGTTTTGCCATGTTGGCCAGGTTAATCTTGAACTCCTGAGCTTAAGTAATCCACCCGCCTTGGCCTCCCAAAGTGCTGGGATTATAGGCCTGAGCCAATGGACCTGGCCATTTTTCAATTTTAGTGGCAATTATCTATTATGAAAAAAACAAACTAACAAAAGGGTATCTGCAAAGATTTTTTCCACTATTTTTCCATCAAAATGAATTTAGAGATGTAAGCAAATGACCTTTTCATGTCCATTTACTATAAGTAATTTTTATAAGCTACCATATCTTTAATAAGTAAAATAGAGCTTTCAATGATCAATTCAGTGCCTCCACAGAGGTTAAAAATCAGCATTTATTTCACTTAAAAAATTGTTTCTCTATCTACCTCTTCCAATAGACTACACATCATTGTCTCTTTAATCAGCTTCCCAGAATCCAATTTAGAACTTGGCATATAGTAGGTATAGTCACGCACTGCATAACAACATTTTGATCAAAGGCAGACCACATATATGACAGAAGTCCCAGAAGACAACAACGGAGCTCAAAGATTCCTATTGCCTAGTGATGTTGTAGCCCCCTTAGGGCAATGGAATGCATTACCCAAATCTTTGTGGTGATGCTGGTGTACACAAACCTACTGTGCTGCCAGCTGTATAAATGCACAGCACGTACAATTACATACAGTACATAATACTTCATAGTGATCGTGAGTGACTATGTTATTGGTTTATGTATTTAGTATGCCTCATTTAAAAAATTTTTATTCTTATATATATTTTTAGAAGTGGAGTCTCGCTATGTTGTCCAGACTGGTCTTGAACTCATGGGTTCAAGCAATCTTCCTGCCTCAGCCTCCCGAGTACCTGGGACTACAGGCACACACTATCATGCCTGGACTATACTATGCTTTTTATCACTATTTTAGAGTGTATTCCCTTCTGTAAAAAAGAAGTTAACTGTAAAACAGCCTCAGGCAGGTCCTTCAGTAGGTAGAAGGCAGCACTGTTATCCATGCATGTTACTGCCTCTGAAGACCTTCCAGTGGGCCAAGATGTGGAGGTGGAAGACAGTGAAACTGAAGATCCTGACCTAGTTCAGGACTGGGCTAATATGTCTGTGTCTTCGCTTTTAACAAAGAAGTTTAAAAAGTAAAACAATTTTTAAAAAAGCTTATATACAGTAAGGATATTAACCCATTTATGCCAGGAGTTGTGAATTTTTTTGTGAAAAATCAGACCTTGGCAATGACGTTGAGCAGTAGGATATAAATAACTCCCACAAGCTTAGTGTTCCAATAATGGAGCACTAGGCATAAATGGGTTAAAAACATATTTTTGTATAGCTATACAGTGTATTTGTGTTTTAAGCTGAGTGTTATTATAAAAGATTTGAAAAGTTTTGAGAAGCTGGGTGTGGTGGCACACACCTGTAATCCCAGCTACTTAGAAGGATGAGGTAGAAGGATCACTTGAGCCCAGGAGTTCAAGACCAGCCTGAGCAACACAGCCTGTCTCAAAAAAAGAAAAAGAAGTAAAAAAAAAGAAAAAAAATTAAAAAATATAGGCTAAGTGTACAGTGTTAATAAGTCTACAGTAGTATATATACAGTAATGTCCTAGGCTTCACATTCACTCACCACTCACTCGCTGACTCATCCAGAGCTACTTCCAGTCCTGCAACTCCATTCATGGTAAGTGCCTTATACAGAAGTACCAGCTTTTATTTGTTGTTTTATTTTTTCTTTATTGTTTATTTGTTGTTTAGATACACAAACACTTACCACTCTGTTGTAATTGTCTACAGTATTCAGTATAGTCACATGCTGTAGAAGTTTATAGCCTAGGATTAACAAGCTACACCATATAGCCTAGGTGTGTAGAAAGCTATACCATCTAGGTTTGTGTAAGTACACTCTATGATGTTTCCACAATGACAAAATTTCCCAGGGATGCATTTCTCAGAACATATCCCCATCATTAAGCAACGCATATGACTGTATTCAGTAAATGCTAGCTGACTCACTGATGGAATAAATTGGTATAAACAAGGGCCCAAAACATAGGAATCCATATTTAGTACCAGACAAGAGAGTTTGCACCCCTGTTTTCAGTGGGTTTTATGTATTAATAAATCTCATTTCCTGTATTAGAGATTCAGAAAATATTCCTAGACAATCACTTAGATGAGCAGTTAAAATGCAGAGACCATTTGTAATATTTTTTTAAAAACCGTAAGTATTGCTTTAATACTCTTGTAACTTGGACTTGTTTTGATAATATATAACAATGACAACCAAAGATCACTGCAGGCCAGGCGCGGTGGCTCACGCCTGTAATCCTAGCACTTCAAGAGGCGGAGACAGGTGGATTGCTTGAGCTCAGGAGTTTGAGAACAGCCTGGGCAACATGGCAAAACCTGTGGTCCCAGCTACTCTAGGGACTGAGGTGGGAGGACAGCTTAAGCCCGTGAGGTGGAGGTTGCAGCAAGTTGAAATCAGGCCACTCCACTCCAGTCCGGGTGACAGAGCCAGACTCTGTCTTAAGGTCACTGCATTTTCCTATATGAATCATTTAACAGAATGATGACTTTACAATTATTTGATAATATTTTATTTTCCTGTCCCCAAATGGAATTCAAATAACAAATGTTTGGCTCCTATTACAGTTAGATTTTTGCCTTCATTGAAGCTTCCTCCCGGTCTGTACAGGCAAACAAGTCTCTCTTAAACCAGGCCAATATTGATGAGGGATAAATCAGTAAATCAGCGTAAATGTCAGACTCAGAAAATAATATTTAGTATATCTTCACGATATTGGCATTATATACCAACATGATATTTTCACCTCAACGTTAGACCACCACCTAATTTTAGAAGTTTGGACATAGCATACTGCCTAGTATCCCTATCAAATGCAACGGATTTAGCACAGAAAGTGTTACTCTCTAGATCTATTTTTTTTTTTAATAATCTTGGCTTATTTGTAAAATCCAATTAGCTCTAACAACACCACAACCCCTGAAGCTTAGTACCAATGAGCCAGTGCCTTGAGGACTAAACTCTTGTCTCTGAAACTCATACTCCTCAACAGCAACTTTAGTTCTTTGGAAAATTATAAATTCTTATTTGTCCTGAGCTACTAATACAATCAAAGGAAAGATAAGAATGAACAAGATGAAACAAGACTTTAAATACTGAAAATGCAAAACCGAATCCAAACTTCTAACCCCTATCTGTGCAACCTGGGTCTTTAATAAGAAATCAGCTCAAGCTTGATGGATATTCTACAGCATAAACTTCAATGCTGACTTAGAAAAATTCTTTTTTTTTTTTTTGAGACAGAGTCTTACTCTGCTGCCCAGGCTACAGTGCAGTGGCGTGATCTCGGCTCACTGCAACCTCCGCCCCCACAAGTTCAAGCGATTCTCCTGCCTCAGCCTCCCAAGTAGTTGGGATTACAGGCGCCTGCCACCGTGCCTGGCTAATTTTTGTATTTCAGTAGAGATGGGGTTTCACCATCTTGGCCAGGCTGGTCTTGAACTCCTGACCTCGTGACCCACCCGCCTCGCCCTCCCAAAGTGGTGGGATTACAGGCGTGAGCCACTGTGCCCGGCCAAAAAATTCTTATAGGCACACGCACAAAAAATAATCTGTGCCAGCTAGCCTTCAAGATGGCGCCCAGATATCCCATTCCCATGCAGTCAGAGCCTCCCATATCATACCAGGGTTGGGCTGTGTGACCAAGAGAATACGGCAATAGTGATGGGTATAAAAGACTGCGGTTTTGTCTGATTCTTACTCTCCCTGCTTCTCTCACACATCATTCCCTCTGGGAGAAGCCAGCTGCCACAGCCTCGGCCTAGGGAGAGACACATTACCTCTTACTAGAGGTAAGAAACTGAAGGCTCTGACCAAGTCAGCAAGGAACTGAGGTCAGCTAACAGCCATGTCAGTGGGCTATATAATATAAAACTATATTAGTTTTATATTAAAACTAATATAAAATCCAAAAGATAGGAAGATCCTGTAACAAGTAGAAGACTGTTCTAAGAAGACAAAGACAGGAATTTAGCACAAAGTTGCACAAAGCACAGAGGTTACTTTTTATTTTTTTTTTGAGAGAGTCTTGCTCTGTCATCCAGGCTAGAGTGCGGTGGCTTGATTTTGGCTCACTGCTACCTCCACCTCTTGGGCTCAAGCGATTCTCCTGCCTCACCCTCCCAAGTAGCTGAGATTACAGGCGCCCACCACCATGCTATTTTTAGCAGAGGCGCCCACCACTCTATTTTTAGCAGAGACGGGGTTTCACTGTGTTGGCCAGGCTGGCCTCGATCTCCTGGCCTCAAGTGATCCACCTGCCTTGGCCTCCCAAAGTGCCAGGATTACAGGCATTAGCCACCATGTCCAGCCACAGAGGTTACTTTCTAAAAACATTAAATTTAGCATTTTCTGTTGACATAAATGCACTCATGGCTGTAGACAACAGAATGGATATGCTTCAGATTTGATGAATAGTCAAAAAAAAAAAAAAAGCTGAAAGGATCAAAAGCACTTGATTCTCTTGCACAAGAGACAGCTTCCTGTTTTGGTTGAGGAAGGAGCTGCATTTAAAATAATTAGCATAAAGCATGCTTAGGGCTTGCAAAGTCAATGGCAGGAAGCCACAAGAAAGAGCTCTGAAAGCAGCCCAACAGAAGGCTGATTCTTCCTGGAGAACTGCATCCTGAGAAAGGCTAAGGGAAGAGGCGCTTGCACAGTCAATGAGTGGGAACAAACACAAGCCCGTCAGCATGTGGCTTTCCTCTGTGACACCCTGACCCCTTGGCTCTAGGTATATACTTACTTACGTGGCAGGATACCTTTCTCCCACTCACCACATTCTTGCCAATAGTTAAAGGTGTGGTAAAGTGGGAGAATGAAAGTCAATGAATGAAAAGAAATAGTGCTGTAAAATTCAAATATTTTATTTTGATGCATTTTGTTTATTTTCTTTCTTTTTTTGAGGCAGAGTCTTAATCTGTTGCCCAGGCTAGAGTGCAGTGGTGTGATCTCGGCTCACTGCAATCTCCACCTCCCAGGTTCAAATGATCCTCCCATCTCAGCTTCCCAAGTAGCTGGGACTACAGGTGTGCGCCACCACGCCCAGCTAATTTTTGTATTTTTAGAAGAGATGGGGTTTCACCATGTTGGCCAGGCTGGTCTCAAACTCCGGACCTCAAGTGATCCGCCCACTTCAGCCTCCCAAAGTGCTGGGATTACAGATGTGAGCCACCACACCTGGCTTTTGATGCATTTTAAATTGAGGTTGTCTGGAAAGCAAGCCCTATGCATGCTTTATGCTAGTTATTTTAAGTGTAGCTCCTTCCTCAACCAAAACAGGAAGCTGTCCCTGCAAGAAAATCAAGTGCTTTTGATCCTTTCAGCTTTTTTTTTTTTTTTTTTTTTTTTAAACTATTCTTCTCCAAATCTGAAAAACCACATCCCCGGAGTACCACATAATAAAAGGATGTATATCAAGGAATTAAGGATGTAATACCTACTTCCTTCCACTACATTAGGTTGATTTCACTGTCCCATCTAAGGCAAATATAGCAGATAAACAATAAATCTCCAAATGCAACTCATACAAAATAGGATCCATATTGAGCTACAAAAATTGTCATTGAGGGAGACAGATTTGTGGTCTAGCCAGCCAAAGCTTTGTGGTCAGCAGAGGGCTCAAGGAATCTATCATAAGAGGATAGGCCTGTCATCACTGACATCAAATCTTATTGCTTATGACTCACCACCCAACCACTAGCCTTTTCTCCAACTTATAGCTTCTCTTTTCCTACAGACTGGAAAATGGATAGCCAAGTTTATAAAGACATGTCTGTTAACCAAGTCAAACAGGCAAAGCATAGTGTTTATTGAGGAATGTTGTAAAGGGATTTATAAATCAAATCAGAGTCAAAGTAGGTGGCTACTAAAGATCCTACTCAAATGAGATTTTATAATAGTCAATTATATAGGTAGAAGCCTAAAGCTACAAAACATAAGCAGTTTCTTAGTTTTGTTTTTTTTTCCCCCCTCTTTTCTTTGGGATTTGAGGTGGAATTGAGTATCACCATAATTCAGAATTGACAGAGTAGATGCTATGTTTAGAATCATAAAATATTTAGTCAAAAGTAATTCTGAAAATTAGAGGTTGTCAAAGCAACTGGGACTTCATTGGCAAAATCCCAATAAAGGAAGAAACCAAAAAGAAGGATCTCAAAAGTCTGCACTTCAATCCCCCTCAAGCTGTTGACTAACTCCTAAGTTGAATACATTCAGGGTGAGTCTTTTAGAAACCCAGGAGAAAGGAGAAGCCGGGATGCTAAAGACCTGATTGGGTTTTCAAGTGAGAACTCAGAAAGATCATGCCCTAGAAGTAAGGGTCACCCACGAAGGAATAAGAACCACAACCTGGGAGTACCACATAATAAAAATAAAGACTGTATCCCAGTAATAAGACCCAAACTGAAATCGACCAGTCCTGACAAAGCCTAAAACTCAGCCTTGACAGGACAGAGTGACATGTTGGTACTGTAGCTACCAATCAGAAGAAAATGTAACTCTTTTCAGAGGATAATAGTTACAGCCCTTGTATTTTTCATCCAATGTCTGGCATCCAGTAAAAAAATACAAAAAATGCTGAAAAGCAAAACAAAAAACTAGAAATCAAGGGAGAAAAAAAGGCAATAGAAACAAAACAAACACCAAACAAAACTGAATCAGATAATGGAGTGTTAAGGTAGAGATTTTCAAAATAATGACTAGTATGTCCAAGAAAATAGAGAAAAGGAGGGATTAAATAGATAAAAAGATAGAAAATTTCAATGGAGAACCTATTAGAGTCCATATATATATATACGCACACATATATATATGTGTGCGTATATATATATATGTGTGTGTGTGTGTGTGTGTGTGTGTGTGTGTATATATAGAATCCTAGCCAGGTGTGGTGGCTCATGCCTGTAATCCCAGCACTTTGGGAGGCCAAGGCGGGCGGATCACTTGAGGTCAGGAGTTCGAGACCAGCCTGGCCAACATGGTGAAATCCTGTCTCTACTAAAAATACAAAAATTGGTTGGGCGTGGTGGCGGGCGCCTGAAATCCCAGCCACTCAGGAGGCTGAAGCAAGAGAATCACTTGAACCTGGGAGGTGAAGGTTGCAGTGAGCCAAGGTCATGCCACTGCATGCCAGCCTGGACACGAGACTCCATCTCAAAAAAAAAAAAAAAAGAATCCAATGGGCTGGGCACGGTGGCTCATGCCTGTAATCCCAGCACTTGCACTTTGGCAGGCAGAGGAGGGCAGATCACCTGAGGTAAGGAGTTCGAGACCAGCCTGGCCAACACAGTGAAACCCTGTCTCTACTAAAAATACAAAATTAGCTGGGTATGGTGGTACACGCCTGTAATCCCAGCTACTCAGGAGGCTGAGGCATGAGAATCGCTTGAATCCAAGAGGCAAAGGTTGCAGTGAGCCAAAATCGTGCCACTGCACTTTAGCCTGGGCAACAGAGTGAGACTCTGTCTTAAAGAAAGAAAAAAAAAATCCAGTGGCAATTCTAAAAGTAAAAAAAAAAAAAAAAATTATAATATGGAAATTAAGAACTTCATAGGCTTAATAGCAGACCACAAAAAAACAGAAGAAAGCAATAGCAAACTGGAATACAGGGCAACAGAAAATATCTAAACTGAATGAGAGAGAAAAATTAACAACAACAAAAAAAAATAGAAAGGAGGATAAGAGACAGTGAAGAGCTCTCTTCTCAGAATCCCAGAAGGAAGAATAAAAAAATGGGAAGAATATTTGAAAAGATAATGGCCAAAATCTTTCTAAAACCAATGAAAGAGTATACAAATTCAAGAAAGTCGGTGCTATGGTTTAAATGTTCGTCCCCTTCAAAATTCATGTTGAAATTTAACTGCCATTGTAACAATATTAAGTAGTGAGACTTTTAAGAGGTCAGTAGGCCATGAAGTAACAAGCTGCTCTTAGGTTCCTGAAGATTCTGCCCTTATGGGTGAGACCGATATCATTATAAAAGAGTGAGTTCAGGCCCCCTTCTCTTTCTTTGCCCTTCTGCCATGTGAAGATGCAGCAAGAAGGTTCCTGTCAGAAGCTGGCACTTTGACATTGGACTCTTCAGCCTCCAGAATTGTGAACCAATACATTTCTGCTCATTTGAAATTACCCAGTCTGTGGTATTGTGTTACAGCAACACAGAACGAACTAACACTGTCAGCAAATCTCAGGTTCAATAAACAAGTAAAATCGCACTTCACCACATGATTGTCTGACATGTCTGTTAATAAAGTCAAACAGGCAAGGCATAATGTTTACTTGAGAATGTTGAGAATTAAATCAGGGTCAAACTGGACAGTTTCTGAGAATCCTACCGAATTGTACTTTTATAATATTAGGTGATGAGGGGTGACCTAAAGCCACAAAGCAAAGCCTATGTCAGTTGGTAATTTCTTCATAGGCTTTTATCCTGCTTACTTTGTCTATTATCATTATTTCTATTCAGCATTTCCCAGGAGGTCCTAGACAACATATTAGGGAAGAAATGAAATAAAAGGTATAACGACTGGAAAGGAAGAAGTAAAAACTGACATCTGCATTTGTGATTACAGGATGGTAGATGCAGAAAATCCAAAAGATTCCACAAACAATTATAATTAATAAGTGAATGTGGCAAGTTTGTTGAACAGGAGGCCAATATTGCATTGTCATACACTAGCAACAAAAAATTAGAAAACAAAATTTTAAGAACGTTATTTACAATAATATACACATAAAGATCAAATACCTAGGAACATATCTAAAGAAAAATTATGTAAAAGTGTGCCACTGAAAATGATTAAAACTCTTAAAAAACTTATTTAAGAAGATCAGATGGTTGTAGATGTGTGGTCTTATTTCTGAGTTCTCCATTCTATTCTGTTGGTCTATGTGTCTGTTTTTGTACTAGTAACCAATGAGGAAAGGATTCTCTATTTAATAAATGGTGCTGGGAAAACTGGCTAGCCATATGCAGAAAACAGAAACTGGACCCCTTCCTTACACCTTATACAAAAATTATTTAATAACTCAAGATGAATTAAAGACTTAAATGTAAAACCCAAAACTATAAAAACCTTAGAAAAAAATCTAGGCAATACCATTCAGGACATAGGCACGGGCAAAGATTTCATGAAGAAAACGACAAAAGCAATAGCAACAAAAGCAAAAATTGACAAATGGGATCTAATTAAACTAAAGAGCTTCTGCACAGCAAAAGAAACTATCATCAGAGTGAACAGACAACCTACAGAATGGGAAAAGAATTTTGCAATCTATCCACCTGACAAAAGTCTAGTATCTAGAGTCTACCAGGAACACAAATTTACAAGAAAAAAAAAAAACCCCATTAAAAAGTGGGCAAGGGACATGAAAAGACACTTCTCAAAAGAAGACATTATGTCGCCAACAAACATAGGACAAAGAGCTCAACATCACTGATCATTAGAGAAATGCAAATCAAAACCACAATGAGATACCATCTCACGCCAGTCAGAATGACAATTATTAAAAAGTCAAGAAACAACAGATGCTGGTGAGGTTGTGAAGAATAAGGAATGCTTTTACACTGTTGGTGGGAGTTTAATTAGTTCAACCATTGTGGAAGACAGTATGGTGATTCCTCAAAGATCTAGAAGCAGAAATACCATTTGATCCAGCAATCCCATTACTGGGTATATAGCCAAAGGAATAGAATGATTTATATATATTCACTGCAGCACCATTCACAATAGCAAAGACATGGAATCAACCCAAATGCGCATCAGTGACGGACTGCATAAAGAAAATGTGGTACATGTACACCATGAAATACTATGCAGCCATAAAAAGGAACAAGAACATGTCCTTTGCAGGGACACGGATGAAACTAGAAGCCATTATCCTCAGCAAACTAATGCAGGATCAGAAAACCAAACACTGCATGTTCTCACTTACAAGTGGGAGCTGAACGATGACAACACACGGACACATGGCGGGGAACAATACACACTGGGGCCTGTTGTGGGTGGGAGTGAGGGGAGGGAGAGCATCAGGAAGAATAGCTAATGGATGCTGGGCTTAATACCTGGGTGACGGATTATCTGTGTAGCAAACCACCATGGCACATGTTTACCTACATAATAAACTTGTATATCCTGCACATGTACCCTGGAACTTAAAAGCTGAAGGAAAAAAACTTATGTAGGAAGACTTAAATAAATGAAGCTAGTCATGAATTAGAAGACTTGATAATACAAATTGTCAATTCTCCCCAACTAGATTTACAGATTCAATGGAATCATAATAAAAATGCCCCAGGAGTTTTGATTTATTTACTTACTTGTTGGTAGAAAATGACAAACTGACTTTAAAATTTACATGGATATTTGAAGGACCTACAATAGCCAACCCAATTCTGAAGAAGAACAAAGCTGGAAGACTTACACTACCAGATACCAAGATTATCTAACATAAAGTAATTCTTGAAACAATGTATGAGGCAGCCACTGGAAATTTTATCCCAGGCCCAAAGTACCCATTCAGGGGGCTCAAACATGAGCTTGGCTGGTCCAGCCTGCCTGGCTTTACCCCACAATCTACCCTGGAAGCACAGCACAAGACCAGGACCCCTGAGAGTTTCACGGCCCAGCTCGGTACCTGAGATACCTGAATAATTCTTGAATTACAAAGGTTAATCACCCTACTGCCACTATTGCAGCTGACGCTCATCTGCAAGCACCACCTCCTAGCTGGGAAGTCAACCTGTACCACCCATCACAACATCTATTGATACAACTGCATAGTGCCTTGGAAGAAAGCAAGCTTTGCACGACCTCTGCTGCCACCATCATCCACCCCAGCTAGGCAGGAGGCCTTGAGCCCAATCACCCAAACAGTACATTACTACTATCACTGGCATTTGAGAAAGCCACCATACTAAGACTACTTTATAACTAAGGCTATCATATAGTGTCTATGTCACTGAATGCACCCTGAAGCAAAGCCAAATGACCCTACTCAACATACATCATAGATATATCCTCAAGGGAAAAAACGTCCTGCCCCGACAAAAGTAAACTAAAAAATAATAAGAAGTAACTGTTATCCCAGATGCAAGTGAATCAGCACAGTAATACTGGAAATATGAAAAAAAAAAAGTGCTATGACACCCCCAGAGAAACACAGTAATTCTCTAGCAATGCATCCTAACTAAAAAACAAATCTTCAAAATGCCAGATAAAGAATTCAAAACACTGATTTAAAGAAGCTATCAGGGGCTGGATACAGTGGCTCACACCTGTAATCCTAGCACTTTAGGAAGCCAAGGTGGGCGGATCACTTGAGGCCAGGAGTTCAAGACTCACCTGGCCAACATAGTGAAACCCCATCTCTACTAAAAAAAATACAAAAATTAGCCAGGCATGGTAACGCACACTTGTAATCCCAGCTACTCAGGAGGCTGAGGCACAAGAATCACTTGAACCCAGGAGGTGGAGGTTGCAGTGAGCTGAGATCGTGCCACTGCACTCTAGCCTGGGTGACAGGGTAAAACTCTGTCTCAGGAAAAAAAAAAAAAAGAAGAAGAAGCTATCAGGCGCAGGGCACAGTGACTCATGCCTGCAATCCCAATAGTTTAGGAAGTCAAGGCAAGAGGAAGGAGGATCACTTAAGGCCAGGAGTTCAAGACTACCCTGGGCAACATAGTAAGACCCTCCATCCCTACAAAAAATAAAAAAATAAGCTAGGTGTGGTGGTATGTGCCTGAATTTGTAGCTACTTAGGACAGTGAGGCAGAGGACTACTTGGGCTTACAACGAGCCATGACTGCATCACTGCACTCCAGACAAGGCAACAGAGCAAGACCCTGTTTCAAAATAAAATTAAATTAAAAGAAAAAAAGTAGCTCAACAAGATACAAGAGAAATCTGAAAACTAATACAAAGAAGTCAGAAAATCAATTCAGGATACGAATGAGAAATTTACCAAAGAGATAGGTATTTTAAAAAGAAAACCAAACAGAACTTCTGGAAATAAAAAATTCATTGAAGGAATTATAAAATACATTTGAAAGCTTCAACAACAGACTAGACCAAGCAGAAGAAAGAACCTCAGAACTTTAAGATTGTTTTTTTCAATTAATCCAGTCAGACAAAAAGAAAAAAAAAAAGAAAAAAGAATTTTAAAAGATGAGTAGAGCCTCTGAAAAGTAAGGGATTACATAAGGCATTGGAACCTATGAATCATAGGTATTCCTAGGGGAGAAGAAAAAGCAAAAACTTCAGAAAACCTATTTGAGAAAATAATTGAGAAAACCTTCCCTAGTTTAGCAAAGGATCTAGACATCCAGATACAAGAGGCTCAATAAACTCCAGCCAAATACATTGCGAGAAGGATCTCACCATGGCATCTAGTCATCAGGCTGTCTAAGGTCAATGTGAAGGAAAAATCCCTAAATAAAATAAAAGTGTCTAGTCACTTATACAGGAAACTTCATCAAACCAGCAGTGGACTTCTCAGCAGAAACTTTAGAAGCCAGAAGAGATGGGGATTCCATTTTCAAAGTGCTTAAAGCAAATGGTCATACTCGAATTTTGTATCCTGCGAGTGTAAGCTTCACAAATGAAGGAGAAATAAAGTGTTTCCCAGACAAGCAAATGAGAGAATTCATCACCACTAGATTGGTCCTATGAGAAATGCTTAAAGAAGTTCTAAACATGGGAACAAAAGGTTGATACTCTATCATAAAACACATGAAACTCACAAGTTTTATGAAACAATTATACAAATAAGGAAAAGAAAGAAATAAAAGGGCAACATGACAGAACTCCAGAAGACCACAAAGCGGGAACAAAAAACAAACAACGAATCTACAAAGCTGGCTGGTTGCGGTGGCTCACGCCTGTAATCCCAGCACTTTGGGAGGCCAAGGCGGGAGGATCACCTGAGGTCAGGAGTTCGAGACCAGCCTGGCCAACATGACAAAATCCATGCCAGGCATGGTGGCATGCACCTGTAATTCCAGCTACTTGGGAGGCTGAAGCACGGGAATCGCTTGAACTCGGGAGGTGGAGGTTGTAGTGAGCCAAGATTGCGCCATTGCACTCCAGCCTGGGTGACAGAGCAAGACTCAAGTCTCTTGCTTAAAAGAAAAAAAAAAGAATCTACAAAGCAACTAGATAGCAATTAACATTATGACTGGAACAAAACCTCATGCATCAGTATTAACCTTGAATGCACCACTTCAAAGATATAAATTGGTGCAATGGATTAAAAAACAACAACTACATGCTGTTTACAAGAAATTTGCCTTACTGTTAAAGACACACAGACTGAGGGTAAAGGGGTGGAAAAATGTTCCATGCAAAAGGAAACCAAAAGCAAGCAGGAGTAACTATACTTATATTAGATAAAACAGACTTTAAATCAACAATAGTTTTTTTTTTAAAAAAGGCCAGTATATAACGACATAGGGATCAATTCAACAAGAAGATATAATAATCCTAAGTATATACTCCCAAAACTGGAGTACCAGATTAATAAAACAAATACTACTAGACCTAAGAGACAGATAGCAATACAATAATAATATGGGACTTCAACACCTCACTGAGAGCACTAATAGATCACTGAGACAGACAAAAAGTCAACAAAGAAACACTGAACTTAAAACCAAATGGACCTAACAGACATTTACAGAACATTCTACGCAACAACCACAAAAGATACATTTTTCTCATTAGCACATGGGACATTCTCCAAGACAGACCAAACGTCAGGCCACAAAACAAGTCTCAATAAATGAAAAAAAAAAAAATCAAAATCATATCAAGTATCTTCACACAATGGAATAAAACTAAAAATCAATCTGAAGCGAAACTCTCAAAAATATACAAACACATGTAAATTAAACAACATGCTCCTGGATGACCTTTGGGTCAACAACAAAATTAAGAGGGAAATTAAATTTTTTGAGGCTGGGCATGATAGCTCATGCTTGTGTCTATTATTCCACACTCTATGTTCATATGTTCACATTATTTGGCTTCCACTTATAAATGAGAATATTCAGTATTTGAATTTCTGAGTTATTGTCACGGCCTTCAGTTTCATCCATATTGCTGCCAAAGGCATGATTCCATTCTTTTTATACCAGATAAAACAGACTTTTTATATCAGATAAAACAAACATATGTGTGCAGGTATCTTTTTGACATAATGAATTCTTTTCCTCTGGGTATATACCCAGTAGTGGGATTGCTGGATCAAATGACGGTTCTATTTTTTGTTCTTAGAGAACTCTCCATATGTTTTCCATAGAGGTGGTACTAATTTACATTTCTTCCAGCACTATATAAGCACTCCCTTTTCTCCACATCCTCACCAACATCTGTTATTTTTTGACTTTCTAAAAATAGCCATTTTGACTGGTATAAGATGGTATCTCATAGATTTTTCATTTCTCTGATGATTAGTGATATTGAGCATTTTTTCAAATGCTTCTTGGCCACTTGTATGTCTTCTTTTGAAAAATGTCTTTCATCTCCTTTGCCTACTTTTTAATGGGGTAATTTGGGTTTTTTTGTTGTTGTTGTTGAGTTGCTTGAGTTCCTTGTAGATTCTGGGTATTGGTCTTTGGCATACGTATTTTGCAAATATTTTTGCTTATTCTGTAAGTTGTCTGTTTACTCTGTTGATTGTTTCTTTTGCTGTACAAAAAGCTTTTTAGTTTAATTAAGTCTTATCTGTCTACTTTTGGTTTTGTTGCTTTTGCTTCTGAGGTCTTAGTCATGAATTCTTTGTCTAGGGCAATGTCTAGAAGAATTTTTTCTAGATTTTCTTCTAGTATGTTTTAGTTTTGGATTTTACATTTGAGGCTTTAATCTATCTTGAGTTGACTTTTTTTTTTTTTTTTTTGTGACAGAGTCTCGCTGCGATGCCCAGGATGGAGTGCAATGGCACGATCTCGGCTCACTGCACCATCTGCCTCCTGGGTTCAAGCGATTCTCCTGTCTCAGCCTCCCAAGTAGCTGGGACTATAGGCCTGGCTAATTTTTGTATTTTTAGTAGAGACGGGGTTTCACCATTTTGACCAGGCTGGTCTCAGACTCCTGACCTCAAGTGATCCACCCACCTCAGCCTCCCAAAGTGCTGGGATTACAGGTGTGAGCCACTGTGCCTAGCCTTGAGTTGATTTTTATATAAAACAAGAGACAGAGAGGGGTTCAGTTTCATTCTTTCTGCAGATGGCTATCCAATTTTCTCAGCACCATTTACTGAATAGGTTGTCCTTTCCCAGTGTACGTTTTTGTCTACTTTGCCAAAGATCAGTTGGCTGTAGATTTGTGGCTTTATTTCTAGTTTCTGCATTCTGTTCCATTGATCTATTTTTATACCAGTACCATGCTGTTTTGGTTACTATAGCTTTGTTTCCCAGTGTTGGAGGGGGGACCTACGGGGAGATGTTTGGGTCACAGGGGCAGATCCCTGATAAATGGCTTGGTGCCTTCCCCATGGTAATGAGTTCACATGACAGCTGGTTGTTAAAAGGTCCCTGGCTCTTTCCTTGCTCCCTCTCTCACCATGTGACATGCCTGCTCTCCCACTGTCCTCCATCATGATTATAAGCTACCTAAGGCCTCACCTTATAAGCTAGCACTGTGCCTGTTATAGAGCCTGCAGAACTCTGACCCAAACAAATCTCTTTTCTTTATAAATTACCCGGCCTCAAGTATTTCTTTGTAGCACAGCAAAATGGAATAACACAACATTTACATATTTCATGAATAACTGTTAAATTTGTATTAATTTTGTCTTTTTCTAACCAATTTTTCAGGTGACTTCTATGAAAATAATCAGAAACTAGTATCTACCCAGGTTCTTTCTGTTTAATGTAACTTCCTCAAATACTATGTTCTTCAAAAATAAAGTAATTGAGAATGCAGTGTATTTTGAGAAACTTTATAAGGACTGATTATAATATAAATCCTTCTTTGCTTAGGATAATTAGGAAAAATCTTGCTAGATATAAATTGAATATATATGATACATGGGTACTTAAACAAATGAACATTTACCCTGTTTAGAAACACCCAAGTGTGCAAAATTAAATATATGGGACATTTGTGTCTTTCTTGGCAAAAGGCAGGCAAAAAGCAGAATAAAACTGTAGTCATGTAATCCAACTAATTTCTCAACCCAACAAATACCCTAGGAAGGAAAAGTGCAATTCAGAAAATACCAACAACGTGCAGAAAAACAGAGGCAGCATTCTTTTAAAGAAACAATTCTCATACTTTATACGTAAATGACTGAAACCATAAATGTTCCTCCGCTAACACAGATCGATCAACTCTAAATCTCATCTGCTTTTTAAACTCCCTGCTATTATTTAGTCTCTTTTATTTATTTATTTATTTATTTATTTATTTATTTATTTATTATACTTTAGGGTTTTAGGGTACATGTGCACAATGTGCAGGTTTGTTACATATGTATCCATGTGCCATGTTGATTTCCTGCACCCATTAACTCGTCATTTAGCATTAGGTGTATCTCCTAATGCTGTCCCTCCCCCCTCCCCCCACCCCACAACAGTCCCTGGAGTGTGATGTTCCCCTTCCTGTGTCCATGAGTTCTCATTGTTCAATTCCCACCTATGAGTGAGAACATGCGGTGTTTGGTTTTTTGTCCTTGCGATAGTTTACTGAGAATGATGTTTTCCAGTTTCATCCATGTCCCTACAAAGGACACGAACTCATCATTTTTTATGGCTGCATAGTATTCCATGGTGTATATGTGCCACATTTTCTTAATCCAGTCTATCGTTGTTGGACATTTGGGTTGGTTCCAACTCTTTGCTATTGTGAATAGTGCCGCAATAAACATACGTGTGCATGTGTCTTTATAGCAGCATGATTTATAGTCCTTTGGGTATATACCCAGTAATGGGATGGCTGGGTCAAATGGTATTTCTAGTTCTAGATCCCTGAGGAATCGCCACACTGACTTCCACAATGGTTGAACTAGTTTACAGTCCCACCAGCAGTGTAAAAGTGTTCCTATTTCTCCACATCCTCTCCAGCACCTGTTGTTTCCTGATTTTTTAATGATGGCCATTCTAACTGGTGTGAGATGGTATCTCACTGTGGTTTTGATTTGCATTTCTCTGATGGCCAGTGATGATGAGCATTTCTTCATGTGTTTTTTGGCTGCATAAATGTCTTCTTTTGAGAAGTGTCTGTTCATGTCCTTTGCCCACTTTTTGATGGGGTTGTTTGTTTTTTTCTTGTAAATTTGTTTGAGTTCACTGTAGATTCTGGATATTAGCCCTTTGTCAGATGAGTAGGTTGCAAAAATTTTCTCCCATTCTGTAGGTTGCCTGTTCATTCTGATGATAGTTTCTTTTGCTGTGCAGAAGCTCTTTAGTTTAATGAGATCCCATTTGTCGATTTTGGCTTTTGTTGCCATTGCTTTTGGTGTTTTAGACATGAAGTCCTTGCCCACGCCTATGTCCTGAATGGTATTGCCTAGGTTTTCTTGTAGGATTTTAATGGTTTTAGGTCTAACATATAAGTCTTTAATCCATCTTGAATTAATTTTTGTATAAGGTGTAAGGAAGGGATCCAGTTGCAGCTTTCTACATATGGCTAGCCAGTTTTCCCAGCACCATTTATTAAATAGGGAATCCTTTCCCCATTTCTTGTTTTTGTCAGGTTTGTCAAAGATCAGATAGTTGTAGCTATGCGGCATCATTTCTGAGGGCTCTGTTCTGTTCCATTGATCTATATCTCTGTTGTGGTACCAGTACCATGCTGTTTTGGTTACTGTAGCCTTGTAGTATAGTTTAAAGTCAGGTAGCGTGATGCCTCCAGCTTTGTTCTTTCGGCTTAGGATTGACTTGGCGATGCGGGCTCTTTTTTGGTTCCATATGAACTTTAAAGTAGTTTTTTCCAATTCTGTGAAGAAAGTCATTGGTAGATTGATGGGGATGGCATTGAATCTATAAATTACCTTGGGCAGTATGGCCATTTTCACGATATTGATTCTTCCAACCCATGAGCATGGAATGTTCTTCCATTTGTTTGTATCCTCTTTTATTTCATTGAGCAGTGGTTTGTAGTTCTCCTTGAAGAGGTCCTTCACATCCCTTGTAAGTTGGATTCCTAGGTATTTTATTCTATTTGAAGCAATTGTGAATGGGAGTTCACTCATGATTTGGCTCTCTGTTTGTCTGTGATTGGTGTACAAGAATGCTTGTGATTTTTGTACATTAATTTTGTATCCTGAGACTTCGCTGAAGTTACTAATCAGCTTAAGGAGATTTTGGGCTGAGACAATGGGGTTTTCTAGATATACAATCATGTCATCTGCAAACAGGGACAATTTGACTTCCTCTTTTCCTAATTGAATACCCTTTATTTCCTTCTCCTGCCTGATTGCTCTGGCCAGAACTTCCAGCACTATGTTGAATAGGAGCGGTGAGAGAGGGCATCCCTGTCTTGTACCAGTTTTCAGAGGGAATGCTTCCAGTTTTTGCCCATTCAGTATGATATTGGCTGTGGGTTTGTCGTAGATAGCTCTTATTATTTTGAGATACGTCCCATCAATACCTAATTTATTGAGAGTTTTTAGCATGAAGGGTTGTTGAATTTTGTCAAAGGCCTTTTCTGCATCTATTGAGATAATCATGTGGTTTTTGTCTTTGGTTCTGTTTATATGCTGGATTACATTTATTGATTTGCGTATGTTGAAGCAGCCTTGCATCCCAGGGATGAAGCCCACTTGATCATGGTGGATAAGCTTTTTGATGTGCTGCTGGATTCGGTTTGCCAGTATTTTACTGAGGATTTTTGCATCAATGTTCATCAAGGATATTGGTCTGAAATTCTCTTTTTTGGTTATGTCTCTGCCAGGTTTTGGTATCAGGACGATGCTGGCTTCATAAAATGTGTTAGGGAGGATTCCCTCTTTTTCTATCGATTGGAATAGTTTCAGAAGGAATGGTACCAGTTCCTCCTTGTACCTCTGGTAGAATTCAGCTGTGAATCCATCAGGTCCTGGACTCTTTTTGGTTGGTAAGCTATTGATTATTGCCACAATTTCAGAACCTGTTATTGGTCTATTCAGAGATTCAACTTCTTCCTGGTTTAGTCTTGGGAGGGTGTATTTGTCGAGGAATTTATCCATTTCTTCTAGATTTTCTAGTTTATTTGCATAGAGGTGTTTGTAGTATTCTCTGATGGTAGATTGTATTTCTGTGGGATCGGTGGTGATATCCCCTTTTTCGTTTTTTATTGCATCTATTTGATTCTTCTCTCTTCTTCTTTATTAGTCTTGCTAGCGGTCCATCAATTTTGTTGATCTTTTCAAAAAACCAGCTCCTGGATTCATTAATTTTTTGAAGGGTTTTTTGTGTCTCTATTTCCTTCAGTTCTGCTCTGATTTTAGTTATTTCTAGCCTTCTGCTAGCTTTTGAATGTGTTTGCTCTTGCTTTTCTAGTTCTTTTAATTGTGATGTTAGGGTGTCAATTTTGGATCTTTCCTGCTTTCTCTGGTGGGCATTTAGTGCTATAAATTTCCCTCTACACACTGCTTTGAATGTGTCCCAGAGATTCTGGTATGTTGTGTCTTTGTTCTCGTTGGTTTCAAAGAACATCTTTATTTCTGCCTTCATTTCATTATGTACCCAATAGTCATTCAGGAGCAGGTTGTTCAGTTTCCATGTAGTAGAGCGGTTTTGAGTGAGTTTCTTAATCCTGAGTTCTAGTTTGATTGCACTGTGGTCTGAGAGACAGTTTGTTATAATTTCTGTTCTTTTACATTTGCTGAGGAGAGCTTTACTTCCAACTATGTGGTCAATTTTGGAATAGGTGTGGTGTGGTACTGAAAAAAATGTATATTCTGTTGACTTGGGGTGGAGAGTTCTGTACATGTCTATTAGGTCCACTTTATGTAGAGCTGAGTTCAATTCCTGGATATCCTTGTTAACTTTCTGTCTCGTTGATCTGTCCAATGCTGACAGTGGGGTGTTAAAATCTCCCATTATTATTGTGTAGGAGTTTAAGTCCCTTTGTAGGTCATTGAGGACTTGCTTTATGAATCTGGGTGCTCCTGTGTTGGGTGCATATATATTTAGGATAGTTAGCTCTTCTTGTTGAATTGATCCCTTTACCATTATGTAATGGCCTTCTTTGTCTCTTTTGATCTTTGTTGGTTTAAAGTCTATTTTATCAGAGACTAGGATTGCAACCCCTGCCTTTTTTTGTTTTCCAGTTGCTTGATAGATCTTCCTCTATCCCTTTATTTTGAGTCTATGTGTGTCTCTGCAAGTGAGATGGGTTTCCTGAATACAGCACACTGATGGGTCCTGACTCCTTATCCAGTTTGCCAGTCTGTGTCTTTTGATTGGAGCATTTAGCCCATTTACATTTAACGTTAATATTGTTATGTGTGAATCTGATCCTGTCATTATGATGTTAGTTGGTTATTTTGCTCGTTAGTTGCTATAGTTTCTTCCTAGCCTCGATGGTCTTTACAATTTGGCATGTTTTTGCAGTGGCTGGTAACGGTTGTTCCTTTCCATGTTTAGTGCTTCCTTCAGGAGCTCTTTTAGGGCAGGCCTGGTGGTGACAAAATCACTCAGCGTTTGCTTGTCTGTAAAGTATTTTATTTCTCCTTCACTTATGAAGCTTAGTTTGGCGGGATAGGAAATTCTGGGTTGAAAATTCTTTTCTTTAAGAATGTTGAATATCGACCCCCACTCTCTTCTGGCTTGTAGAGTTTCTGCTGAGAGATCAGCTGTTAGTCTGATGGGCTTCCCTTTGTGGGTAACCCGACCTTTCTCTCTGGCTGCCCTTAACATTTTTTCCTTCATTTCAACTTTGGTGAATCTGACAATTATGTGTCTTGGAGTTGCCCTTCTCGAGGAGTATCTTTGTGGCGTTCTCTGTATTTCCTGAATCTGAATGCTGGCCTGCCTTGCTAGATTGGGGAAGTTCTCCTGGATAATATCTTGCAGAGTGTTTTCCAACTTGGTTCCATTCTCCCCATCATTTTCAGGTACACCAATCAGACGTAGGTTTGGTCTTTTCACATAGTCCCAAATTTCTTGGAGGCTTCATTCATTTCTTTTTATTCTTTTTTCTCTAAACTTCCCTTCTCTCTTCATTTCATTCATTTCATCTTCCATCAGCGATACCCTTTCTTCCAGTTGATCGCATCAGCTACTGAGGCTTCTGCAATCTTCGCGTAGTTCTCAAAACTTGGCTTTCAGCTCCATCAGCTCCTTTAAGCCCTTCTCTCCATTGGTTATTCTAGTTATCCATTCTTCTAATTTTTTTTCAAAGTTTTTAACTTCTTTGCTATTGTTTTGAATTTCCTCTCGTAGCTCAGAGTAGTTTGATCGTCTGAAGCCTTCTTCTCTCAACTCATCAAAGTCATCCTCCATCCAGTTTTGTTCTGTTGCTTGCGAGGAACTGCGTTCCTTTGGAGGAGGAGAGGTGCTCTGTTTTTTAGAGTTTCCAGTTTTTTTGCTCTGTTTTTTCCCCATCTTTGTGGTTTTATCTACTTTTTGTCTTTGATGATGGTGATGTACAGATGGGTTTTTGGTGTGGATGTCCTTTCTGTTTGTTAGTTTTCCTTCTACCAGACAGGACCCTCGGCTGCAGGTCTGTTGGAGTTTACTAGAGGTGCACTCCAGACCCTGTTTGGCTGGGTGTCAGCAGCGGTGGCTGCAGAACAGCAGATTTTCGTGAGACCACAAATTCAGCTGTCTGATAGTTCCTCTGAAAGTTTTGTCTCAGAGGAGTACCCGGTTGAGTGAGGTGTCAGTCTGTCCCTACTGGGGGGGTGCTTCCCAGTTAGGCTGCTCAGGGGTGAGGGACCCACTTTAGGAAGCAGTCTGTCCGTTCTCAGATCTCCAGCTGCGTGCTGGGAGAACCACTACTCTCTTCAAAGCTGTCAGTCAGACAGGGACATTTAAGTCTGTGGAGGTTCTTGCTGATTTTTTGTTTGTCTGTGCCCTGCCCCCAGAGGTGGAGCCTACAGAGGCAGGCAGGCCTCCTTGAGCTGTGGTGGGCTCCACCCAGTTCGAGCTTCCTGGCTGCTTTGTTTACCTAAGCAAGCCTGGGCAATGGCGGGCGCCCCTCCCCCAGCCTCGCTGCCGCCTTGCAGCTTGATCTCAGACTGCTGTGCTAGCAATTAGCGAGACTCCGTGGACATAGGACCCTCCGAGCCAGGTGCGGGACACAATCTCCTAGTGTGCCGTTTTCCAGGCCCGTTGGAAAAGCGCAGTATTAGGATGGGACTGACCCGATATTCCAGGTGCCGTCTGCTTCCCCTTTCTTCGACTAGGAAAGGGAACTCCCTGACCCCTTGCGCTTCCCGAGTGAGGCAATGACTCGCCCTGCTTCGGTTCGCGCACAGTGCGCTTCACCAACTGTCCTGCACCCACTGTTAGGCACTCCCTAGTGAGATGAAACCGGTACCTCAAGCAGAAATGCAGAAATCACCCATCTTCTGTGTCGCTGGGGCTGGGAGCTGGAGACCGGAGCTGTTCCTATTCAGCCATCTTGGCTCCACCCCTTATTTAGTCTCTTTAACTGCCAGTTAAGACCCCACAAATACAAAGACAACTGTTCACACATCAGTGCTTCTGGGCCTATTCCAGGAAGTTTGTTTGATACACTGGAGGTTTCTGCCTGTTTTGAAGCTTGTGGCCTAAAATTACTTTTCTTCCTGGCAGTAACTCCAAGTTCAGCCTTATTATTTTTTTTTCTGTCTCTCGTGCTTGAATTAGGAAAGCCTTATTTTTAACATTAAAAATAACTCCCACACTGTATTACTTGAAGTTTCAAAAACAACTGTCTTGTTTTATACTCTTAATTTTAATTAACTCATTTCTTAATGAGAAACTTTTCATTACTAAGCTCCATTTGAACTTGGTGCTATGAAAACCTAACATAGACTCTTTTGTAGAAATTATCCTTTTGGTTTGGTTGAGGTCATAAACACCAATTCAGGACACCTAATAATCATTCTACTAAGGTCTAGAGAATGGCTGTTGTTTACTCAAGGGTATCTCATAATATTAGGGCCAACTTGGAGTCCATATCTATGCCTCTAGTAAAGACTACACCCAAAATCGTCTCCAAGAGACAAGTATTTATTCTAATTATTCATCTGGATGCTCTTGGTAATATCTTAACTAAGCAAATCTGCTTAACAATATTATCATGTAGGAGATGTCCTGCAATCACCTTTTTAAAAACCACACAAATAAATGTAACCATGAAAAACTGTAGTTCTCACACAGTTCACAAACTGAACAATTCCTTGAGTATTTGTGGGTTATTTTAAAATAGCTAGTATAATTAAAGATATTATTAGAAGTATGCTAATGGATGTATGTATAAACATTAAGCAATGTATAACTATACAAAAGTTTCCCTTGACACTGAATTCCTCTGCATATATTTATTAGAAGTTCTAAAATACATCATCTAAATCTTAAACACAATTTTCAAAATGTGTTACCTAACAAACTCATTTATTTCATCCTCTACCTTCTGTTATATCAGACAAGAACAAAAAGACACAGGCTCAGTTGCTTGAGATCACAGCACAAAGGAGGTGTTGTTAAGAATGAAAAGGGGAAATTCAGGAGCATCTAGATCTAGATCTTAACTTTTATAGACCTCAGTTCTCCACTGTCACTGTCATCTACACAAGTGATTTCCACCCTTGATAGATACTCCCTCACCTAGGACATTTTTATTTATTTATTTATTTTTTTTTATATGACAAGCCTTGGAAATTGTATTAACATATGGAAATCAAACAACATTTTCTTGAATAACAAATGCATGAATAAAGAAATTAAGGAAATTTAAAATTTCTTGAAACAAATGAAAATGAGAATACAACACACCAAATGTATGGGATACAGCAAAAGTGGTACTAATAAAGGTTATTCTGTCCTTCTGATCTCATTCAGATGTTTTTTGATTTATAAGTAAATTGTAAAGCTAATATCAAAAACATAAGACTAAGAGACAGAAAGGGAGAAAAAAACATGACTAATATATACATTAAAATATGTACAGGTACTATAGTAATGGATTTATAATCCATTACAAGGCTTCAATTTATATTTTTCACTTCCTTCCACCAATAATTCCATGTCCTCCCTTTCCCACAGCCAACTGCTTGGCTACCTAAGGCTCTTTCCTAGTTAAGATGGCTCAAAATTTTATTCTTGAAGGGAATAACCTTTTAGTTGGTCAGCCTTGATTATGTAATCTTCCAATGGACATGTGTAATCTACTACCAGACATAAAAGTAGTAAAGAATCATGTCAGTAAATCCTTTGTATTCTAAAGTCTTTCCTGAATTGCATGACTCACACCCAATTTCACCTAAGTGAAAGTGTTCAAGATTAATACACCCTAATAAGAAGAAGGTGTATTTTTAAAAATCTACTCGGCCAATCTATGTCCTTGATTAAGAATTTATTCCATTTACATTCAAGGTTATTTATAGGTAAGAACTTACTATTATCATTTTGTTATTTGTTTCCTGGTTGTTTTGCAGATCTTTTGCCCTTTTCCTTCTCTTTTGCTGCCTACCTTTATGATTTAATATTTTGTGTAGTTCTAAGCTTTGATTCTTTTCTCTTTATTGTTTGTAAATCTGCTATAAATACACTATGGATTACATAAAACATGTAGGTGAGACAGTCTTGCTCCGTCACCCAGGCTGGAGTGCAATGGTGTAATCTCGGCTCACGGCAACCTCTGCCTCCTGGGTTCAAGTGATTCTCCTGCCTCAGCCTTCTGAGCGGCTGTGATTACAAGCATATGCCACCACACACAGCAAATTTTTGTATTTTTAGTTGGGATTTCACCATGTTGGCCAGGGTGGTCTTTTTTTTTTTTTTTTTTAATTATACTTTAGGTTTTAGGGTACATGTGCACAATGTGCAGGTTTGTTACATATGTAACCATGTGCCATGTTGATTTCCTGCACCCATTAATTCGTCATTTAGCATTAGGTATATCTCCTAATGCTGTCCCTCCCCCCTCCCCCCTCCCCCCACCCCACAACAGTCCCTGGAATGTGATGTTCCCCTTCCTGTGTCCATGAGTTCTCATTGTTCAATTCCCACCTATGAGTGAGAACATGCGGTGTTTGGTTTTTTGTCCTTGCGATAGTTTACTGAGAATGATGTTTTCCAGTTTCATCCATGTCCCTACAAAGGACACGAACTCATCATTTTTTATGGCTGCATAGTATTCCATGGTGTATATGTGCCACATTTTCTTAATCCAGTCTATCGTTGTTGGACATTTGGGTTGGTTCCAACTCTTTGCTATTGTGAATAGTGCCGCAATAAACATACGTGTGCATGTGTCTTTATAGCAGCATGATTTATAGTCCTTTGGGTATATACCCAGTAATGGGATGGCTGGGTCAAATGGTATTTCTAGTTCTAGATCCCTGAGGAATCGCCACACTGACTTCCACAATGGTTGAACTAGTTTACAGTCCCACCAACAGTGTAAAAGTGTTCCTATTTCTCCACATCCTCTCCAGCACCTGTTGTTTCCTGTTTTTTTAATGATGGCCATTCTAACTGGTGTGAGATGGTATCTCACTGTGGTTTTGATTTGCATTTCTCTGATGGCCAGTGATGATGAGCATTTCTTCATGTGTTTTTTGGCTGCATAAATGTCTTCTTTTGAGAAGTGTCTGTTCATGTCCTTTGCCCACCTTTTGATGGGGTTGTTTGTTTTTTTCTTCTAAATTTGTTTGAGTTCATTGTAGATTCTGGATATTAGCCCTTTGTCAGATGAGTAGGTTGCAAAAATTTTCTCCCATTCTGTAGGTTGCCTGATCACTCTGATGGTAGTTTCTTTTGCTGTGCAGAAGCTCTTTAATTTAATTAGATCCCATTTGTCAATTTTGGCTTTTGTTGCCATTGCTTTTGGTGTTTTAGACATGAAGTCCTTGCCCACGCCTATGTCCTGAATGGTATTGCCTAGGTTTTCTTGTAGGATTTTAATGGTTTTAGGTCTAACATTTAAGTCTTTAATCCATCTTGAATTAATTTTTGTATAAGGTGTAAGGAAGGGATCCAGTTGCAGCTTTCTACATATGGCTAGCCAGTTTTCCCAGCACCATTTATTAAATAGGGAATCCTTTCCCCATTTCTTGTTTTTGTCAGGTTTGTCAAAGATCAGATAGTTGTAGATATGCGGCATCATTTCTGAGGGCTCTGTTCTGTTCCATTGATCTATATCTCTGTTGTGGTACCAGTACCATGCTGTTTTGGTTACTGTAGCCTTGTAGTATAGTTTGAAGTCAGGTAGCGTGATGCCTCCAGCTTTGTTCTTTTGGCTTAGGATTGACTTGGCGATGCGGGCTCTTTTTTGGTTCCATATGAACTTTAAAGTAGTTTTTTCCAATTCTGTGAAGAAAGTCATTGGTAGCTTGATGGGGATGGCATTGAATCTATAAATTACTTTGGGCAGTATGGCCATTTTCATGATATTGATTCTCCAACCCATGAGCATGGAATGTTCTTCCATTTGTTTGTATCCTCTTTTATTTCATTGAGCAGTGGTTTGTAGTTCTCCTTGAAGAGGTCCTTCACATCCCTTGTAAGTTGGATTCCTAGGTATTTTATTCTCTTTGAAGCAATTGTGAATGGGAGTTCACTCATGATTTGGCTCTCTGTTTGTCTGTTATTGGTGTACAAGAATGCTTGTGATTTTTGTACATTGATTTTGTATCCTGAGACTTCGCTGAAGTTGCTAATCAGCTTAAGGAGATTTTGGGCTGAGACAATGGGGTTTTCTAGATATACAATCATGTCATCTGCAAACAGGGACAATTTGACTTCCTCTTTTCCTAATTGAATACCCTTTATTTCCTTCTCCTGCCTGATTGCTCTGGCCAGAACTTCCAGCACTATGTTGAATAGGAGCGGTGAGAGAGGGCATCCCTGTCTTGTGCCAGTTTTCAGAGGGAATGCTTCCAGTTTTTGCCCATTCAGTATGATATTGGCTGTGGGTTTGTCGTATATAGCTCTTATTATTTTGAGATATGTCCCATCAATACCTAATTTATTGAGAGTTTTTAGCATGAAGCGTTGTTGAATTTTGTCAAAGGCCTTTTCTGCATCTATTGAGATAATCATGTGGTTTAGGACATTTTTTTTAAATTCAAATTTCTATAAATGGTAGTCTGAGCATGCGTTTTTACTTCCTGTCCGAATTGTATTAAAATGACAATTAAGAAATAAAAAACATATAAACCCACAAGAACAAAAATAATGAGAAAGAGGACAACAGCTGACAAGAGATGCTGACAAAATTTTGGAAAACAAAAAGTACATGGACAAGAAGTAATCAGCTCTTAGGCTAGAGAAAGCAGAAACCTCAATGTTTGTGGGGCTAGAGGTAGAGAACAACAAGTTGATGTGGGTCCTAGAAGTCTACAAAAGCTAAAGAATTCAAGGTAGCCCTGAAAGCATGGGTGAAGAGTGGGACAAAAGGCAAAAGTTTTCTACATTCTCCCAAGGCAGAGTAAAACTAAAAAATAAAAATAAACCCAGGCGCAGTGGCTCACACCTGTAATCCCAGCACTTTGGGAGGCTGAGGTGGGCAGATCACCTGAGGTTAGCAGTTGAAGACCAGCCTGGCCAACATGGTGAAACCCTGTCTCTACTAAAAATACAAAAATCAGCCAGGTGTGGTGGCACCCATCTATAGTACCAGCTACCAGGGAGGCTGAGGCAGGAGAATCACTTGAACCTGGGAGACGGAGGTTGCAGTGAGCCAAGATTGTGTGACCGCACTCCAGCCTGGACGACAGAGCGAGACTCCATCTCAAAAAGTAAAATAAAATAAAAATAATAAAAATAAAGCATAAGTTTTAAAGTCTGGATAAAAAACAGTTAGAACTCACTACCTCTACTCCTACTCCACATAATGAAGGCACTGCCTCCCTCCAATCCAACAGAAGACAGGAGCTTTGCTCTCTGGAGAAAATGAACCAGTGAGGTTCCAGGCACGGGGAGGCAGGGGTGAAGCACTGTACTGGCCACAGGAGGATTCAGTGAAAGCTGACTCTGATGCTACTGCTGTAAAATGCACTGTGTTCAGCAACTGATGGAAAAACAAGAAAGACATTTGGCTGTGTCTGTTCAACGGGCCCACTATAAATTATGGTTCTTTAATCACAGTCATCCAACTCCTTTCTGGAAAGAGCTATGGAAATGATAGAAAAATCTAATAAATCTCTTTACTATGAAAGAAATTGTCAATTCTCTACAACTCGTTTGTTAAAGTAAGTTTTGGCAACTGCATAACAGCATGATATGATGAACTGAGACCCCTTACAGTTTTGGGGCAAGAAATTAAAATATTTTATTTTATTTACTTATTTTTTTCAGGTGGAGTCTCGCTCTGTTGCCCAGATGGAGTGCAGTGGCATGATCTTTGCTCACTGCAACCTCTGACTTTTGGGCTCAAGCGATTCTCCTGCCTCAACCTCCAGAGTAGTGGGGACTACAGGCGCCTGCCACCACGCCTGGCTAATTTTTATATTTTTAATCGAGACGGGGTTTCACCATGTTGGCTAGGCTGGTCTCAAACTCCTGACCTCAAGTGATCTGCCTGCCTCAACCTTCCAAAGTGCTGGGATCAAAGGCGTGAGCCACTGTGCCTGGCCAGTTAAAACATTTTAAGTAGATACCAAAGGAACGTCCACATTTGATTAATTCCAGTAATAGAACACCTTCACAATAATTTTTTAAAGAATAATTTAGATTACATTTAATTGTTTATCTATAAAAGAAAACGTGTGAAAAATTATTACACATGGAGTTATTCCAGAGTACAAAGGTCTGCCCTTGCAGTACTTGAACAGCATGGATTTTCTAGTGTTGTAAAAACTTTTTATGTTGTAAATTATTTAAAGACTTAACTGTCTGGATCAGAAAGAAATAACACCAGAACCCATACATAACGTACACCATCATTATACATCTGGAGAAAGTTACTGTGATGGTTAATAGTGAGTTTCAACTTGTTTGGATTGAAGGATGCGAAGTATTGTTCCAGTGTGTCTGTGAGGATACTGTCAAAGGAGATAAACATTTGAGTCAGCGGACTAGGAGAGGCAGACCCACCCTCAATCTGAGTGGGCACCATCTAATCAGCTTCCAGCATGGCTAGAATAATGCAGAGAAAAGAAGCTGGAAGGATCAGACTTGCTGAATCTTCTGGCCTTCAGCTTTCTCCCATGCTGGATGCTTCTTGCCCTCGAATATCGGACTCGAAGTTCTTCAACTTTTGGACTCTTGAACATATGCCAGTGGTTTGCCGGGGGCTCTTGGGGCTTCAGCCACAGACTGAAGGCTGTACTGTCGGCTTCCCTACTTTTGAGGTTTTGGAACTCGGACTGGCTTCCTTGCTCCTCAGCCTGCAGATGGCCTATTGTGGGACTTCACCATGTGATTGTGTGAGTCAATACTCCTTAAACTCTTCTTCATATACACATCTCTCCTATTAGTTTTGTCCCTCTAGTGAACCCTAATACAGTTCCTATATCCTCAAAGCATTCATATTATTATTCCAGTTACAACTGTGCTATTTGTAAAAGACAACCCTCTTGATGAAATATGTTGAAACATTAAGGTATTACTTACTGGACGCATTTAACAGTGGAGTCATGTGTGCTACTGCTCCAAGGACTACCCAACACCTTCCCCTCCATACCCAACCTTCTTCTGTCACTCACTCCTAGCCACCAGGCCTGAGAATGCCAGAACAAGGTCACCAAGCTTCTCTCTCAGTCACATCAGAACGGTCCAACTTGGCTTCCTTATGCTGTCCTTCTGCCACCTTCATGGCCACAGCTCGGCAAATGGCCCCAAGTTTTATATCCAGAGAACGAACCCCTGTCTCTCTGGTATACCTGTCATCAAAGAAAATTATTTTATTTTTGACTATATACCACTTAAAAAAATAGAGAGAAGTAATGTGATTAACATTTTTAATAAACAGTGTACATTTAAAAGTTCATTACCCTTTCTTGAGTACTAACTTTTCCACACTTAAAACTCCTCATTATTGTTATTTCTTCAATACTTTGATGTATTTTCAGCTACAACAATTTCCTTTATACAGATTATCTTGAATTATAACCCTACACTTAAAAATGAACCCTAGTTCTAGTTCAATTTACATTGCCAAAGTAAACTTGGCAGCATATAAAAAACCATTTACTCCTCGATAATTTGTTGAAGAGTTTTCTTAAACAAAATTTGTCAATTTAGGAAGATTCTAGATAAATTTATTGTATTTGAAATATTGCTGAAAGAATAAGAGAAATTGTGCTCTTTGTGGAACTAAAACAAAAACAAATCTGAGACAGAAATCTGGTTTTCACTAGGCACTTTGCTAACCACCTTTCTTCAGTGTATTTTCACTGTGAAGACTTCT
Organism: Nomascus leucogenys; assembly: GCF_006542625.1. NCBI lineage: Eukaryota > Metazoa > Chordata > Mammalia > Primates > Hylobatidae > Nomascus > Nomascus leucogenys. The sequence continues at coordinate 78,525 of NW_022095780.1, read as the reverse complement.
AAAGGAAGAAGGTATGCTAAGTGAAGACAGCACTGTGACTCTGTGGACTTTGTGAAAAAGACGCTATGTATGGTTAAGCAGAGCTGCTTTAAACACATGTACATTAGAATCAAACTCCGTTAAGTCATTCCACAGACCATTATATAGTGAAACCACTTTTGGCCACTCAGCTTTGTATGGACCCGAATGGACAGGATCAGGTGGAGAATGCAGTTTTATCTGAAGAATTGGATTTCACTAAGCCATACATTTGATTAAGTCAGACATACACTGTAGACTTTAGGAAAGCAGATTTTAAAAGTTCTGAGAAAAGACAGATAAAAAGCTCTTAGCTAAACACTCTAATACTCATTTCAGTCAAAGGTATAGAAGGATATAAAGTCTATATTATGCAACTACATATAATTTCAGTAAGGGAGAAAACAGGGAGGCATCTTAACAACTTCTACATTTGGGCTTTAAAAAATTCAGCTTTATAAATACAAAATGGGATATGCCAAGCTTAGCAAAATTCACTGAAAAAGGGAAGAGAATAATCTTTAAAAAGCTAAGAATCTAGAGATACAGTCATAATATAGTCAGAATAAGAAAAGCATGGGCTTCCTATACCATGAACTATTTAGACTCTTATCTGAAACATTGTGTTCAATTCTGGGTGTTTAATTTTAACAGACACATTGATATACAGGATTCTTTCAGAAGAAGACTAATCAGGAGGGTGAGAAGTCTTGAAACTACATCAAGAGGAACGCTACAGAGGAGAGGAATGGTTAGCTTGAAGAAGAGAACACTTAGTGTGCAGACCTGATAGTATTTTATTTTAATGTCAGAAGGGCTGTACAAGGAGGAATTACACTTAGATTCCAGGTGCTCCTATAAGGCAGAAGAAGAAAATTATAGAAAAGTGAATAGAAAGAATATCTTTGTAACAATTATCACTTGAGCTCAGGAGTTCCAGGCCAGCCTGGCCGAGATGGTGAGACGCCCATCTCTATTTTTTTTTTTTTTTTTGAGACGGAGTCTCACTCTGTTGTCCAGGCTGGAGTGCAGTGGCACGATCTCAACTCACCGCAACCTCCACCTCCCTGGTTCAAGCAATTCCCCTGCCTCAGCCTCCCAAGTAGCTGGGATTACAGGTGCACACCATCACTCCCGGCATGCGCCTGTGGTCCCAGCCACTTGGGGGCTGAGATGGGAAGATGGCTTGAGCCTGGGAGGCGGAGGCTGCAGTGAGCCAAGATCACGCCACTGCACTCCAGCCTGAGTAACAGTATGAGAACCTCTTTTTAAAAAAAAATAAAAAATAAAAAGAATTATCTTTGTTACAATTAGAATTACCCATGAAGAGGTAGTTATTAGCTAGCATGAAGCATACTGGGACTGGAAGTATTCAAGTAGGTGAGTTATACTTGGAGATAAGAAAGACTAGAACATTAGGGTCTATGACTGTGACATATCTCAAAAGATGAAAAATTGAAATGTTGGCCAGGCGCGGTGGCTCACACTTGTAATCCCAGCACTTTGGGAGGCCGAGGCGGGCGGATCACGAGGTCAGGAGATTGAGACCACGGTGAAACCCTGTCTCTACTAAAAATACAAAAAAAATTAGCCAGGTGTGGTGGCGGGCGCCTGCAGTCCCAGCTACTCGGAGAGGCTGAGGCAGGAGAATGGCGTGAACCCGGGAGGCAGAGCTTGCAGTGAGCTGAGATTGCGCCACTGCACGCCAGCCTGGGTGACAGAGCGAGACTCTGTCTCAAAAAAAAAAAAAAAAAAAAAAAAAAAAAAAAAAAAATTCAAATATTGATACTCTATGTCCTAAGTTTGGTAACTCACTAAATATCCAAAATCGTGCCTGGAATAGTGCATACTTGTGCTGTTTTTAAAAACAATATCAAAACTAACAAAACTGCTCAGATATTTCCTCATGTCCATAGCTTTTAAGATCTGATATTTTGAATTTTTTTTTTTTTGAGACGGAGTCTCGCTCTGTCGCCCAGGCTGGAGGGCAGTGGCACGATCTCGGCTCACTGCAAGCTCCGCCTCCCGGGTTCACGCCATTCTCCTGCCTCAGCCTCTCCGAGTAGCTGGGACTACAGGTGCCTGCCACCACGCCCAGCTAATTTTTTTTGTATTTTTAGTAGAGACGGGGTTTCACTGTGGTCTCGATCTCCTGACCTCGTGATCTGCCCACCTCGGCCTCCCAGAGTGCTGGGATTACAAGCGTGAGCCACCACGCCCGGCCGATATTTTGAATTAACAAGCATACATAAAAAAGGAAATAGGTAACAATTGGGAAATAAAAATAATGATCACTCTTCAGAATCATTATTATTCAGATAAACTCCGGATTTTTCTCTATCCCTCATATTTTACAGATGGGGAAGCTATCAAAAACGTTAAATGACTTATTGAAAGTTACCCAAAGGCATCATGGGTGTTATCTGGAATAATGATATTGTTGGAAGACTCAGACATACAAGTCACTTAATTTATTTCTCCTGGCATTATCCACACCATAAATCACAAGACAAATTAAGAAAAGGAAAGACTAAGGTAAGACTCAGTCTTACTGTTTTGTATATAAATCTAAAACAGATCCATAAGAAGGTACAGATCAAAAGACAGTCTGGCCAAACTCTAAGTCAAAGTTCAAAATAGAGAGATACTTCACATCTCTTAAAAACAGTAGTTACTAGAAAAGGGCCGCATGAGGAGAGCTTGGCAGCCTGACATGACTTGCTGGATGATGCAATGGATCTGTAATACTGAGCTAGGAAAACTGTAAGAGGCTGTGGTGGATATAAATTCTCAACAGAGTATATTTTCCATTCAAACAGGGAATCTGTAAATTAGACTAAGCAATACTCTATTCAGGTAATTTACACACTGCTTGCTACAGGCTTAAGCATTTGGTAGTAAACTTGGGAAGGTACCTTCTCTATTGTTCCAGTGTTAATTCTGAAGATCAAAATTCTAAGGATTTTAAAAATCTCTCAGCCAAAGAGAAGAAAACTGAGTAACTTAAATCAGATTATCTGAAAGTAGCATATCATCTCTTAAGAGAATTCGACAACTTTCAAGATCCTGGGCATAAAAAGTGTCTCTATATTTGCCATGTATTTGGTTTTTAAATGATCAAATTAACCCCTTATATTGCTATTGTGGCAAAGCATAAATTTCAGCTTTAGCTATAACAATATTCCACATGGTTTCTCTGTAAACTTCTGCCTAGCATAGAGAATGGTGTAAATCAATAGTTATGATAACACTTGCTGGAAGTTGTTGAAGAAAGAGAAATGGATGCTATGGGATGCCAATAAAATAATCTCCTTTTCAGGAGACTGTGGCTTATCTCAAAAGATGAAAAACTCAAATATTGATACTCTATGTCCTAAGTTTGTTAACTCAGTAAATACTCAAAACTTGCCTGGAGTTAATGAAGCCTCAGGATGGCTAACTAACCTGGTGATGATATCAAGAGTGGTGACCTGGGGTATCTGAATCTGCTGAGGAGTCAGCCCATGTTGTTCCAGCTGCTTGGGGATCAAGTGCCTATGGGCAATCTCTATCTTCTCCTCCTGTGCATACCCTGGAAAAGAAGAGATCTTGTTTCATAATTATTTACATGGCTCCCATAATGCCATGCTTTTTTTTTTTTTTGAGACAGAGTCTCGCTCTGTCACCCAGGCTGGAGTGCAGTGGCATGATCTCGGCTCACCACAACCTCCACCTGTCAGGTTCAAGCGATTCTCCTGCCTCACCCTCCCGAGTAGCTGGGATTACAGGCATGCCTGGCTGATTTTTGTATTTTCAGTAGAGACAGAGCTTTGCCATGTCGGCCAGGCTGGTCTGAAACTCCTGGCCTCAAGTGATCCACCAGTCTCAGCCTCCCAAAGTGCTGAGATTACAGGCATGAGTCACTGCTCCCAGCCAGTGCCATGCTTTTTTAATGAATCAAATGTAGATTAAATGGATCTTAGATTTAGAACAAATTTAAGTATTATTTCAAATGAGACTATAATTACAATAAAGAAATTTATTCTGGCCAGGCACATTGGCTCACGCCTGTAATCCCAGCACTTTGGGAGGCCAAGGCGGGCAGATCAGTTGAAGTCAGGTGTTTGAGACCAGCCTAGCCAACATGGTGAAACTCTGTCTCTACTAAAAAAAATACAAAAATTAGCCTGGTATGGTAGCACATGCCTGTAGCTCCAGCTACTCGGGAGGCTGAGGCATGAGAATTGCTTGAACTTTGGAGGCGGAAGTTGCCGTGGGCTGAGATCACGCCACTGTACTCCAGCTTGGGCGACAGAGTGAAACACCATCTCAAACAAACAAACAAACAAATGAACAAACTGTTTAGGTATGGAAAATGTTTACGTATGGAAGATAGTTAAAACTATTATCTAGTGACAAAAACGCTCTTCTTTTGACGCAAACTTGAGTCAGGCTCCTCTGAGTCCTCTGCTCAACTAGGCCAATGTCGGCCTTCCCTCTGTCTTCGTAAAATCCAATTTGAGCAAGAATCCTGCTACGTCAGGTTAGCAAAAATGACCCATACCCATACGTATCTGTTCTCACTTCTAACCCAGTATCTTTTCACCCTGGCCTCCCTTCAGCAAGAGTTCTGTTGTGTCCTTCTAGTGAGAATCCCTCGTAACCCCAATGTTTCCTCTTAGAATCTTTCCCTCTACTGATTCCCCATTCACTCTCCTGTCACTGCAAAACCCCATTGCAGTGTTTCTTATACCTAGTCTCCCACGTTGAATAAAGTAATCCTTACCACCTTTAATAAGCGTCATGAGTAATTTTTTAACACTAGCTAAGGAAAAAAATCTGTTCTTTTTTTTTTTTTTTTTTTTTTTTTGAGATGGAGTCTCGTTCTTTCGCCCAGGCTGGAGTGCAGTGGCGCGATCTCGGCTCACTGCAAGCTCCGCCTCCCAGGCTCACACCATTCTCCTGCCTCAGCTTCCCAAGTAGCTGGGACTACAGGCAGCCGCCACCGCACCCAGCTACTTTTTTGTATTTTTAGTAGAGACGGGGTTTCACCGTGTTAGCCAGGATGGTCTCGATCTCCTGACCTCGTGATTCGCCCGCCTCGGCCTCCCAAAGTGCTGAGATTACAGACATGAGCCACTGTGCCTGGCCAGAAAAAAATCTATTCTTTAATGGCTCTAATCATATGTAATTCATATATGCTGGATATGTTTTAGAAATAGCTGTCAGACCTGAGAAGGAGGTTTTAAAAACAGTGTGATAGAATACCTAGATTATAAGGAGAAAAAATTAGTGATGCCTGTTAAAAGAAAAACTCTAGATAAATTAAATTTAACAGTTTAATTGAGCAAAGAACGAGTCTCAAATTGGGCAGCTCCCAGAACCAGAACAGGTTCAGAGAAACTCTGGCATACGGTTAGATAATATTTATGGACAGAAAAAGGAAAGTGACATGCAGAAAACAAAGAGTGTACAGAAACAGCGGGATTGCTTACAGCTTGGTGTTTGCTTTATTTAAACAGTTTGTTAACAGCTGACTTCCTGTGACTTGCTGAAAATCTGTGATTGGTGTAAGAATAGTGTGTTTACACATCTAGTTAGGCTGAAGTTTACTTTGTAAGGGGAAACCTTTAGGCCAAACTTAAAATATTCATATGTAAGGAGGCAGACTTAGGCTAAATTTGTGCCCAATTTGCCTGACTTCCTCTTTTACTCAGGAGAGTGTGAAAGGAAAGTAAATCTCAGGACCCCCAAATCACTAAGCAAAAGGGAAGAGACAAGCTGGGAACTGCATCACACAAACCTGCCTCCCATTTTGTTCCCAAATAAGATAGCTACAAAGACAAAAAAAGCTACATACCTCCCTCACAATCCCCCCACTTAGAAATTCCTTGTGGGCCCCAAGATCTTTACCCTGTAACACTTCTGTTGAATTTCACCCCAACCATGTAAATTGATAGCTTATTCTTTACACATACAGGACAAAGGACAGAACTCAAAGTCATCCCTCTGCTCACCTGAGACAAATGCATATCTGATGGCTTCCTGTGCGCTATGTTTATTTTATCTTACGTAGAAATGCAGATTCACTAGGCTAGACGAATGCGTAAGTGACTATTCCTCTGCTCCCCTCTCACAGGTGAATGGCTGATCAAGGACTCAAAAGAACGCAACCATTTGTCTCTTGTCTACTCATACCTTTTAAAATTTCTTCCTCTTTCCTCAATATCTGTCCATTCCCCTTTAAATACTGAAGCCCTCAAAATCATCTCTGGAGAACATTGCCAAAATAAACTTCTCAACCGGTTGAGACCTATCTCAGATACTTTCTGGTTTTCAAAAGCATAAAAAGACATATAGAATTTAAACAGCATCAGAAATACTGATCAATATTCTGGCAGAAAATAATTTCTGGTAATCACTACACAGATGAACCTCCGAGGCAAACTGGTGAGTCCATGGAAGGACGAAAATTACAATTAAGAGCTTTGTAGCTATCAAACCTCATCTTCTTACCCTAACTTCAGAGCAGGGATTCTATTGCCCACATCCAGGGCCACTTTCAAAAATAATTAGAGCTGTTTCTCCTTTATTCTCCCCAACTAAAAGATTTTCTGTATCAATCCTAGGACTATAATTCCTACCAACAAAGTATGACTGGGAATGGAAATAGCTGTGATGTGACACATTATTCCTGGGAACGTGAAGTCACAATGGGATGAACCATGGGAGGAATGTACACTGAGAATTGTTCTTCAATAATAATTTCTGACGAGAAGAACTACAGATGTCTGTAGGCAATCCAGGAATAGATTACATAGAGTTCATTCCACATGACTAGGTAACTGTCATCTTTAGGTGTGATATAGCATGATTATGCTTTTTAAAAGTGTATATTTTTTGTCGATAGATACTGAAACATTTATGAAAAGATGATGATGTCTGGAATCTGCTTCAAAATAATCAGAGGTTGGGTAGGGGAGAATGGGAAGCAATAGATGAAACAAGATATTAAAGGTGGGTGATGAGTCCACAGAATTCATTATACTATCTTCTCTGCTTTTGCTATGGTTGAAATTTTCCACAACAGAAAATAAAGATAAAATAACATAACTAAAATCAGCTCTGAAAGCCACACACAATTAATACTATTATGATACTGTAAAATATATATTTGGCCTTCATCTCTTTGTTTCCTGACATGCAACTCCTAAAATCCTTGGAATCACCAAAGTGATAAGTATCATTTTGTATGTTAGTGATTGACTGGTGGCTGGCAGTCCCTCCACAGCTTCAGGATGGGGGCTGGTCACAGGAAAGACCAAGGCATGATTACAGGGCTGAGGACTTGTCAGTTCCCCACCCCAATCTCTGGGGAGGGGAGAAGGGCTAAGAGTTGAGTTGATCACCAATGGCCAATGATTTAATCAATCAGGCCTATGTGACAAGGCCTCCATTAAAAACCTGAGAGGACTGAGGTCAGGAGGCCTCCAGGAAGGTGAATATGAGCACACCCCGGTGCAAGAAGGCTGGTGGACCCTGACTCCACTGGGATGGAAGCTCCTGTGCTGTTTGTTTGTATTCTTTAAAATATTCTTTTAATAAACCAGTAAATGCAAGTAAAGTGTTTCCCTGAGTTCTGTGAGCTACTCTAGCAAATTAAGCAAACCTGAGGAGGGGCTTGTGGGAACTCCAATTTATAACTGGTTGGTCACACGTTCTGGAAGCCAACTCACGACTGACATCTGAAGGGGGAGGCAGTCTTGTGGGACTGAGTGCTCAACCCGTAGGATCTTATACACATTGTCAGAATTGAATTAGAGGACACACAGCTGTGGTCGGCTGCTGAAGAACTGCTTGCTTGGCGTATGGAGAAAAAAACCCATGCATTTGGTTAGAGGTGTTCTGTGTTGTGAGAGTACAGTAGGATAAACTGAGCTTACTTTTCCTCTATATCCTCAACTATGGAAATTAAATCTGTGATAAAGGCAAACTTGAGAAAAGTGTCAGGACACAGAAGAAAAAGGGCTTTAGAGACATGAAGGGGATAAATACGGGAAAAATTAAGAGATACAATTCATAACTGGTTAATATAACTAAAGAAGAGGTCTCAGTAAATTAAAATAGGGAATAAAGAAACAAAAATATTCTAGAAGACCCTGACACTATAGTTTGAAAAGATTTAGATTCCTCCTCCTGTGCAATAAAAATGAGAATGTCATTAGAATAACACCTATAGAATTTTCAAGCAAAATTATCACTAGTTTAAAATATTTTACAATCTTGAATACACCAAATATATGTAATATATATAAGATATGATGCATAATAACAAAACGAACACCTGTGAACCTACTACCCCTTTGTGAAGACATTTGCTTATCTATTTAGACCAGTGGTCACAAAAGTGGAAAATGACCCACCACGAAAGTGCAAGTAGAAAATATTAGTATTTGTATTTATCTTTTTTATTTATAAATACCAGAAAAAAATAGCTTGTAAATATTTAATATCCAAAATGGAATTGATGTCTTCACTTGGAAGAAGTTCCATAATGTCGAAGGCTGCCTGTGGTGCCCTCACTTATCTGCCTTAACTATAATTACAGCACATTGCTGTCCATGTGTGCTGTGAAAAGAAAATATATTTGGCCCCCAAAATCACTAGACTAGAGGGAAAAGTCAAGCTGGGAACTGCTTAGGGCAAACCTGCCTCCCATTCTATTCAAAGTCACCCCTCTGCTCACTGAGGTAAACCTGATTGCCTCCTTTGGAAAGGCCAATCAGAAACTCAAAAGAACACAAGGGTTTGTCTCTTATCTACCTGTGACCTGGAAGCCCTCTCTCCAGAGAGCTGTCTTGCCTTTCCAGACCAAACCAATGTTCACCTTACCTTACATATGCTGATTGACGTCTCATGTTTCCCTAAAATGTATAAAATTAAGCCGTGCTCTGACCACCTTGGGCACGTGTCATCAGGACCTCCTGAGGCTGTGTCATGGGCGTGCATCCTCAACCTTGGCCAAATAAACTTCCTAAATTAACTGAGACCTGTCTCAAATGTTCTGGGTTCACAGAGCCTAATATTACAAATGGGTGGAGTGTTTTAAAAAGATTCCTGCAAAATATCATTAAAAAGGGTATAGGCAAAGGTATGAACCACAAGAAAATAACAGAGTTGACACTTTTATTTATATAATAAGCTGGGACAGACATATTATAAAGTAAAAACAATTATCTAATTAGAACACAGTGCTTTCATTTAAAATATAATTACCTTTTAAAACTGATTTCATTTTACATAAAGTACATGATATGAGCACACTGGTACATATATATTATGTATCTATTATATATATCCTTTGTTATGGACTGAATTGTGCCCCCTCAAAATTGACAGAATCCCTAACCCCCTCCGCTCTGTCTCAAAGGCAGTCAGGGTGAAGACTGCATTTGGAGACAGGGTGTTTAAGAAGGTAATTAAGGTTAAATGAAGGTAAGAGTGGGCCCCTAGTCTAATATAACTGGTACCCTTATAAGAGGAAGGAGGAGACCCCAGGGATGCATGCACACAGAAGGTCTCCCGAGGACACAGCCACAAGTCGGTTGTCTGTAAGCCAAGGAGAGAGGCCTTAGGAGAAGCCAAACCTATAGACACCTTGATCTTGGACTTCTAGCGTCCAAAACCATGAGGAAATAAATTTCTCTTTGGTCTTCAAAGCTACCCAGTCTGTGGTATTTTGTTATGGCAGTCTTAAGAAATACATTGTAATACATTCTGACCGGGCGCGGTGGCTCATGCCTGTAATACCAGCACTTTGGGAGGCCAAGGCGGATGGATAACGAGGTCAGGAGTTCGAGACCAGCCTGGCCAACATGGTGACAGCCCATCTCTACTAAAGATACAAAAAATTCGCCAGGCGTGGTGGCACACGCCTGTAATCTCAGCTACTCGGGAGACTGAGGCAGGAGAATTGCTTGAACCTGGGAGGCAGAGGTTGCAGTGAGCCAAGATTGCATCATTGCACTCCAGCCTGGGTGACAGGGCAAGACTCCGTCTCAAAAAAAAAAAAAAAAAGAAGATTAATACATTCTTATTTTATTTACATATATATTACTACTGGTGCAGACAACAAAGAAGCCTTCTCAAATATAAAAGGGATTCAAAATACAACTCACACACAAATCTTTGAACGAAGTAACCTGAAAATATATTTCATCTGAACAAGTGATAAACCAAAATACAAGTATCAGAAGCATGCAGTGAAATCATTCAAGCACAGAATCAAAATGAAATGGGCGAGGAAGCACTTCTATTATAGAATGGTAGAGTAAGAAACTCTGAAAATCTGCCCCTCCAGAAAAGCAATGAGAGAGCACTAGCAAAAATTGTCAAAATCAACTTTTTCAGAATGCTACATATTAACTTGCAACAATTTGAGGAGTGTTTATTCAAGAAAAACAGCTGAATCTCAGTAAACAGAACGAGCTTTGTGATATTTTAACTTACTTTACACTCATCTCTTGCTCTCAGGTTCATAGTAGCAAAACCAACAGCCTCATAACCCCAGTAGCTGTGAAAACCAGTAGCCTAGCAATCCTGTTAGGGGGTAGAAAAGGATTACAATCCTTCAAAAGCCCCATCCCCAGAGAACTGTCCCTGTTTGACTCTGGCAGTTCCTTAGAAGAGCTCCATATCCTTATTTGACTTAACTCAGAGAACACTCTGTGAGAACAGATTTATCCTTAGGACATTTGCCAAAAAGAATCAGTGGCAACTGTTTAGCACTGCAGCTGCCTGAGGCAATCAAACTAGTTGGGACTAACAAGAGGCTGACCAAAAAACTTAAATGGAAAAACTGGGAAATGAGATATTCATGGGGGCTTTGAAAAGCCTTGACATACGCCTGAGAATCCAAAATTTCATGTGAATGTGCAGGCTCTAAGTATGTCCAGGAAAGACCTGAGAAGGCCCCAGAAGCTCATCTTTGGCAGACACTGAGGCTCTGCAAAAGCAGGAAGTGAAGGCTAAGGCAGAGTTGTAAACCATCTGCCAAAGTGTGAAAGGCCCACTTCAATACACACATAAGAGCCCCTTGGGCAAGGAGTGGGAGAGCTACTGTCCAGGTCCTTAAGGAAATCTCTGTCCGGTCACTAGCTGACCACTAAACAAACTGAGCAACTTCAGTGGTCACACATTAATGAATAAAACAGACTTTACAGAATGAAACCAGAAAGGCACTAAACAAACAGCAACAACAACAGCACAAACAAAAAACCCTTAAGGTTATATTATTCAGTTATATATCTGACTATATTTAATATAAATATAACAGTAAATATTCAGTTTCAAAAAAAAAAATTATGACACACACAAAGAAATACAAAAGTATGGCCCTAAATACTAAAAAAAAAAAAAAAAAGAGAGAAGTCAGCTGGGTTCAGTGGCTCATGCCTGTAATCCCAGTACTCTGGGAGGCCAAGGTGAGCAAATTGCTTGACCTCAGGAGTTCGAGACCAGACTGGGCAACATGGCGAAACCGTCTCTACAAAAAATTAGCCAGGCACGCTGGTGTGTGCCTGTAGTCCCAGCTACTTGGGAGGCTGAGGTGGGTGGGTCACTTGAGCCTGGGTAAGGTTGAGGCTGCCATGAGCCACAAGTGCGCCACTGCACTCCAGTCTGGGTGACAGAGCGAGACCTTGTCTCAAAAAAGAAAAAGAGAAGTCAGTGGAAACCATCCCTAAGGAAGACCATGTTGGATTTATTAGATAAAGATTACAAATCAGCAGCCGAGCACGGTGGCTCACGACTGTAATCCCAGCACTTTGGGAGGCCGAGGCAGGCAGATCACAAGGTCAGGAGATTGAGACCATCCTGGCAAACATGGTGAAACCCCATCTCTACTAAAAATACAAAAAATTAGCCAGACCTGGTGGCAGGCACCTGTAGTCCCAGCTACTTGGGAGGCTGAGGCAGGAGAATGGTGTGAACCTGGAAGGCAGAGCTTGCAGTGAGCCAAGATCCCGCCACTGCACTCCAGCCTGGGCAACACAGCGAGACTCCGTCTTAAAAAAAAAAAAAAGATTACAAATCAGCTATTACAAATATGCTTTAAAAACTAATGCCACAACATGGATGAACTTTGAGGAAACTAAGTGAAGTCAGTCAATTACAAAAAGGTAAGTACTGTATGATGCACTTATATGAGGTATATAGAGTAGTCACTCATAGAAACAGAAAAGAGAATGGTAGCTGCCAGGGACTGAGGGAGGCAGAAAGAAACAGGGAATTGCTGTGTAATGAGTATACACCTTCACTTTAACAAGATGAAAAAGTTCTGGAGATTGGCTGCACAACAATGCGAACGTGCTTAACATTACTGAACTGTACACATAAAAGTGGTAAAAATGGCATTTTTTCTGTTACATATATTTACTAACATTTAAAAAAACTAAAGGAAATCATGTCTAAAGAATTACAGGAAAGTATGAGAATGATGTCTTGACAAATAGAGAATATAAACAAAGATAAATAATAAAAATTTTAAAACAGAAATTTTGGAGTTGAAAACTACAGTAATTTGAATGAAAAATTCACTAGAGGGGCTGAACGACAATTTCAGCTGGCAGAAGAAAGAATCAATGAACTTGAAGACAGGTCAACTGAGATGATCCTGTCTCAAGAACAGAAAAAAAAAAGGCTTTAAAAAAAGTGAACAGCACTTTAGAGACCTACAGGACTCCGCAAAGATTACCAACACACCGTAATACAAGTTTCAGGAGAGGAAAAAGAAAGGGGCATAAAGAATATTTGAAGAAATACTGGCCACATACTTCTCAAATTTGATGAAAAACATTTACCTACACATCCAAGAAGCTCAAAAAGAACTAAGTAAACTCAGAGAATCACACATAAACACAGTCAATCTGTCAGAAATGAAAGACAGAGAGAATTCTGAAAACTATGAGAGAAAAATGCTGCCCTCATTAGGCATAAGAGAACCGCCACAAGCTTAACAGCTGGCTTCACAGCAGAAACCACAGAGACCAGAAAGTGGTGAGAGGACATATGAAAGGGCTGAAAGCAAACAATTGTCAACCCAAATTCTATACCAACAAAATTACTTCAAAAATGAAGGAGAAATTAAGACATTCCCAGAAAAACAAAAACTGAGAATATGTCACCAGAAGATGAGACAAGAAATACGAAAGACTGAAGTTAATGGACACTAGACAGTATCCACACAAAGAAATAGAGAGCACTGGCAGAAGTGATTACGTTGCAAACATAAAAGACAGCGTAAATATATTGTTGACATAACTTTTTCTTATCTGATTTAAAAGATAATGGCATAAAGCAGTAATTACAGTTGATCCTTATTATCCCATATTTGCAAATTTGCCTATTCGCTAAAATTTGCAACCCCTAATCAATACAGGCATACCTCAGAGACACTGTGGGTTCAATTCCAGACCACTGCAATAAAGCAAATTTTGCAAGAGTGAGTCACATGTATGTTTTTTTTTGTTTCCCAGTGCATATAAGAGTTATGTTTACACGATATACTATAGTCTATTAAGTGTGCAATAGCATTATGTCTAAAAAACAATGTACATGCCTTAATTAACAAATACTTTATTGCTATAAAATGCTAATCACCTGAGTCTTCAGTGTTAGTTGTTGCCATTTTGCTGGTGGAGTGTCTTGTCTCAGTATTGATGGTTGATGACTGATCAGGTGGTGGCTGCTCAAAGTTAGGGTGGCTGTGGCGATTTCTTAAAATAAGGCAACAGTAAAATTTGCTTCATCTATTGACTCTTCCTTTCATGAACGAATTCCTTATAGCCTGCATTGCTGTTTGATAGCATTTTGCCCACAGTAGAATTTCTTTCAAAATTGAAGTCAATCCTTTCAAACCCCGTTGCTGCCTTTATCAACTATGTTTACGTAATATTCTAAATCGTTTAGAATTTCAACAAGGTTCACAACATCAAGGCTGTCATTCAACAATGTTCACAGCATCCTCACCAGGACTAGATTCCATTTCAAGAAACCCACTTTCTTTGCTCATCTGTAAGAAGCAACGCCTCATCTGTTCAAGTTTTATCATGAGATTGCAGTATTTCAGTCACATCTTTGGGTTCTAATTCTAGTTCTCTTGCTGTTTCTACCACATCTGTGGTAACTTCCTCCACTGAAGTCTGATCCCCTCAAAAGTCATCCATGAGGGCTGGAATCAACTCTTCCTGAACTCCTGTTCATGTTGATATTTTGACCTCCTCCCATGAATCATGAATGTTCTTAATGGCATCTAGAATGGTGAATCTTTTCTAGGGGTTTTCAATGTACTTCGCCCTGATGCATGGGACGAATCATAATCTATGGGAGCAACAGCCTTAAAAAATGTGTTTCTTAAATAATAAGACTTGAAAGTTAAAATAACTCCTTGATCCATGGGCTGCAGAATGGATGTTGTTTTATGAGGCATGAAAACAGTATTAATCTCCTTGTACATCTCCATCGCAGCTCTTGGGTGACCAGAAGCATTGACAATGAGCAGTAATATTTTCAAAAGAATCTTTTTTTTTGAACAGTAAGTTTCAACAGTGGGCTTAAAGTATTCAGTAAAACCATGCTATAAACAGATGCGTTGTCACTTAGGCTTTGTTGTTCCATTTACAGAACAAAGGCAGAGTAGATTTTGCATCATTCTTAAGGGCCTTAGGGTTTTCAGAATGGTCCATGAGCACTGGCTTCATCTTAAAGTCACCAGCTGCATTAGTCCCTAACAAGAGAGTTAGCCTGCCCTTTGAAGCTTTGAAGCCAGGTACTGACTTCTCTAGCCATGAAAGTCCTAGATGACACTTTTTCCAATACAAGATAAGGCTGTTTCATCTACACAGAAAATCTGTTTTTTAGTGTAGCCACCTTTATCAATGATGTTAGCTAGATGTTCTGGATAGATAACATGATGCAGCTTCTACAATACATCAGTACTTGCTGCTTGCCTTTGCACTTTATGTTGTAAAAATGGCTTCTTTCCTTAAATCTCATGAACCAACTTCTGTTAGCTTCAAATTTTTCTTCTGCAGCTTTCTCACCTCTCTCAGCTTTCACAGAACTGAAGAGCCTTAGGGCCTTGCTCTGGACTAGGCTTTGGCTTAAGGGAATGTTGTAGTTGGCTTGATCTTTTATCCAGACACTAAAACTTTCTTCATATCAGCAATAAGGCCGTTTCACTTTCTTATCATTGGTGTGTTCACTGGAATAGCATTTCTAATTTCCTTTGATAATTTTTCCTCTGAACTCACAACTTGGCTATCTGGCACAAGAGGCCTAGCTTTCAACATGCCTTCCTCACTAAGCTTAATTATTTTTAGCTTTCGATTTACAATGAGAGATGTATGACTCTTCCTTTCACTTCAACACTTAGAAGCCACTGCAGGGTTATTACTTGGCCTAATTTCAATATTGCTGTGTCTCAGGGAATAGGAGCCAGAGGAGAGGGAGAGAGAAGGGGGAATGCCTGGCCAGTTGAGCAGTTAGTACATACTCAACATTTATTAAGTTTGCTGTCTTACATGGGTGCAGTTCGTGGTGCTCCAAAACAATTACAATAGCAATACCAAAGATCACTGATAACAGATCATCATAATAGATATAATAATGGAAAAGTTAAAAATATTGCAATAACTACCAAAATGTGACATACAGACATGAAGTAAGCTGTTGGAAAAATGGTGCCAATGGACTTGCTTGACACAAGGTTGCCATAAACACTTTTTTTTTTTTTTTTTTGAGACAGAGTCTTGCTCTGTCACCCAGGCTGGAGTGTAATGGTGTGATCTCGGCTCACCGCAACCTCTGCCTCCCAGGTTCAAGCGATTCTCATGCCTCAGCCTCCTGAGTGGCTGGGATTACAGGCATGCACCACCATGCCCAGCTAATTTTTTTGTGTTTTTAGTAGAGACAGGGTTTTGCCATGTTAGCCAGGCTGGTCTTGAACTACTGAGCTCAGGCAATCTACCTGCCTCGGCCTCCCAAAGTGCTAGGATTACAGGCGTGAGCCACTGCGCCTGGCCTGCCATAAACATTTAATTTGTTAAAAAAAACACAGTCTGTGAAGTACAATGAAGCACAACACAATAAAACAAGGTATGCCTTATTTAAGGCATCTTTTTACTCCATTCGATTTTTGGAAATTGTATCATTAATATAGCATGCAGTGAAATAAAAAAATTAAAATAATATCTTAGGCCTTAAGCTTTTTTTTTTTTTGAGACAGAGTCCCGCTCAGTCGCCCAGGCTGGAGTGCAGTGGTACGATTTCCGCTCACTGCAAGCTCCGCCTCCCAGGTTCACACCATTCTCCTGCCTCAGCCTCCCAAGTGGCTGGGACTACAGGCGCCCACCACCACACCCGGCTAATTTTTTGTATTTTTAGTAGAGACGGGGTTTCACCGTTAGCCAGGATGGTCTCGATCTCCTGACCTCGTGATCCACCCGCCTCAGCCTCCCAAAGTGCTGGGATTACAGGCGTGAGCCACCGTGCCCGGCCAGGCCTTAAGCTTTTTATCCTTAAGAGGATGAAGCTGGATTAGATGATATCGAAGTCCCTCTCTTCTGACATTCTTTGACAATAATTGTATAGCTCAAATCAAAAGATCATGTCTACTGTATCTAAGTAGTAAATATACTATTGATCTAATTACTAACTGGATCTAATTCTAATTAAGTAAGAACTTCAGTTTTAAAGCAAGTTTACTATATCTAGACTAGTGACTTTTCTATTTTGGGGAATATATGTTTTTTGAACTGTAAATATTATTGCCTATAAAGACAATTAATTATTGTATCCATGCATTTTATTTGCCCGTTCACACAAAAATGTATTTGAGATATGCATTCATATTTAACAATAAAGTCTGGACATGTGCCAGTTATAAATATAACATATATCTGGTAAGAAAATAATTCCGTAATTTTCTTTCAAGTCTATTAATTACATACAAGCCCTTACTTTCGTTATATCTAATATTTTATTGCTACTCAGTTATAGACTTGCCCAAATTCTACTGCCTACCACCATTTATTAATTAAGTAGTTGGACCTATTTTTATAGTCTTCCAATAAATTTTCAAAAGAGAGCATCTAAATTTTGAATTCTCCTTTTTTGGACAATATTAAGTAATAACTTGAAATACATTCTGTTTTACATAAGCAACAATTACATGGTAGATGAAGGAAACAGGCATATCCTTCATAAATAAAAAGAAGACTATACAGCAGAAAAAGTTTATTCTTTATTCAGAGTAAGCATTCTAGTGTATATTTACATCTACTATTACATTCTTCACATCTGGCCTATATTACCTTAATAATATAAATTAGCTTAAACATAAAATAATCTTATACATTTACAAATAGTATCTAGATATCATTTTTTAAAAGTAGGTTTTCTATGTAGAAAGATAATAAAACTATACTTGGGTCTCCAAACTCTCAGGAATATTCACTGTAAATGTAAAGTGTTGTGTAACTGAATTTGTTCTTTTTTTAAATTTAAGTGAACCTACTGGCAATGGAAACAGCAGGTGGCTTTCAAAATGGACACAGAAGAAATATCAGTGGATATTAAATTAACATCTGTAGAGTACTTTACCATTTATAGAGTGCTTTAAAATGTATTGTTATTTAACTGTTTCAACAATCTGTGAGGTCTGAGGTTTTTACCCAGGACTTGGGCAAGCAGGGAGGAAGAGGCTGTCAGGTACCAAGATAGTCAGTTCCTCCATATGTATGTCTTGCTTCATTTTATAGCATTTATAGCCTGTAAGGAACCGATGCTATTCATAACTAAACTACAGTGATTAGTATGTGGGCCCGGGGGCATTTACTCTCAGATATCATTTGAGGTTTTCATACCTTTTTTTTGAATGCTAATAAATCGACTGCCAAAAAAGTGAGTACCAAGGTCTACATCAGACAAGAAAATATCATTATGCTAGCTGCTTGTTATCAAAGATCAATTTAACAAATATTATTGAATCATTACAAAGTATATATAGGTGAAGACCTAAAACATATTGTGTATCAACTGAACAAATAAACAGGGGACTTAATCATCTACTACTACTTGTAAAGCTGTCTTTGGTGAACTTGCTTCAAAACAGTTGTTGAAAAAATTTAAGTGTCAGGGGAGTACTCTAAAATTCTTTTCAACAGGATAACTATAAGTGTCTAATGGGAGAATCTGTCAGATAACCTGAAAAAATGTCCCAGTATAAATTAAACTGAAAGTCTAAAGATATTATATAAGAAACTACTAAAATCTTAAATAATGTTCACTATTTTACTCTTCACAGTAAAATGAACCAGAGTAAACCAGTTATGGAGCCAGAAGGTAATGATCTTACAATAAAAAATAGCAAAACTGAGCCAAATCAAACCCTTATCTCCAAATACCAGGGCTTTTAAGTAAGGTAACTGTACTTTTTTATTGTCCAAACAAAACCCACTTCCGAGACTAAAAAAGAGAGCAATTAATATTAGGCATAAACTGGGACTGTGCCAGGCAAACCAGAATGTATGGTCTCCTGTTTAATAAGACACATGTTCCAGGCCATCCTGTTCTAAGATCACAAAAACAGAAAAAAAACAAGAAGCACGAGGGAGCTCAAAGCACAGAAATAAACAAGAAAAAGATAAAAACTTTCACAAAGTAAGTTTTCCTCAATTTTACAAATCAATTTGCATTAATAATATTTTAAGCAAGGGTAAAAGGGAGGAGGGGCTGATGTGCTAAAATAAGGAGGACTGGCTGAAACAAATTTAGGAAGCAGTCAGATCCCAGATCCCTTCCCCCACCCCAGCAAAACACTGGAAGTTTATTTTCTTAAGAACATAAAACAGCGGTTCTCTGCACAGGGGACCCTGGGCACAGCTGAGAAGAACATATACTATGCTGAAAACAAGAGCTCAGGTGAATGCATATATACGGATGCTGAATGCAGTGATACCTCCAACCCCAATCATTCTTCCCCTGCTTGGTTCCCAGAATGATGCCTTCATTCTCAAGGCAAGAGACAGGAAGAGTCTTCTCTGAGGAATCTGACCATCCTAAGAAGGAAGACTTAAAGCTATTGAGTAGAAGATTCCTCAACCAAACAGCCCAGCCAGGTGACTCTATTGTGGAACTCACTGTTGATAAGCCCCACTCCTATGCTCATCGCCTCCAATCAGCCTTTTTGTTCCTTACTATTAAATATAAACACACAAACAAAAATGTCCAGATATCTAATGAAAGACTCTAATATAAAAGACAGAGACTAAAAGAAATATATAATAAACAGATAAAAGCAGCTTAAAGAGAAGTAATTTTTTTCTTTTTCTTTTTAATATACCAAGTGGTCAGAGAAGTAGAATTTTAAAAAATATCTATAAGTATCTTTCTCATGGAGATAAGATATATTACAACTACGTAACAAGAACAGGATACTATAAAAGAACATGCAGAGAAAGTTTTTGAAATAATAAATTCAGAGGGTTTTTAAAAGATAAATCTGAAAAAGTCTGCACAGAAAGTAGAGCAAAACATAAAAGTGGAGACTAATAGGAGAGAAAAGATAAGTCAGAAATGTAATATCCAAGTCATGGGAGTTCCAAAAAAAAAAGAGGAAAAGTCATCAATAAAAGAATTTGAGAAAAAGTTTTAGAACCAAAGAATAGGAAGAATTCAAAGAAAGAATGAGCAAAAATGCATGAAAACAAACCCATGCCAAGGCAGATTATTATGAAATTTCAGAATCCCAGGATAAAGGGAAGAACCTGAAAGTTTTCAGGGTAAAGCAGGTCTGAAAGGATAGGAACTGAATGGAATCAGTTTTACGAACAGCAGCACTGGAAATGGGAAAGTGAAGTAAAATGGAGGCAAAGTACATTTCTGTAGAAAAATTATTTCCAACCAGAATTCTATACTCAAATTACTAATCAAGTATGAGAGAAACATAAAGACATTTTCAGATATGCAAAGTCTAAAACATTTACCACTCATGCAAGCTTTCTCAGGAAACTATCAGGGAGTTAACACCACAAAAATGAGGGAATGGACCAACAAAGAGCAAGAAATGGAATACAGGAGACAGGAAATCCAACATGGTGAAAGGTGAAGGGAGAACCTAGGAAGGCAGCCATAAAACCCGATGTCAAAAACAACCAGTTCAGAATGGACGCTTAAGAAGATAAGATGGATAGAACACCTGAAGTGTCTGAATGTCTTGACAGAATTAGACGATTGGTGAAAAAGTAAACAAAAGAAACAAGACAGCTAACTCTGAAAATATTCTTAAAAAGTAGAGAAAAAAAAATAGGAACAGGAAAAGTGATCATAGTTTACCATGTGGCTCCTGCTGTGAAAAGCATTTACATAATCATAATAATGTAAATACTAATATGGATGTAACAAAAACAAGAAAAAAATTCTTATTGCGAGATCTAGGGTATAAAAATGATACAGTGGGGACAAGGGAAGAAAAAAGGTAAAATCTTCACCTCCTCTTGGGGGTGGTCTATAGAAAATGACAAAAACTAAAAAAAAAAAAAAAAAAAGAAAAGAAAAATCAGGAAGTGCAAGATAGCCATGCTATTTTGAAAATAGGATTAATCAACTAAAAGCTAAAGAGGTCAAAGTGCAGAAGAGGGCATGGGGGACCCCAGGGAGAAGGAGACTTGCTTGCTGTTTTTTTGCCATAACTGTGTAGAATTGTTGGTCTCTAGATAATAAGTGTGCACAAAATTTTGTTGACCTATTTGATTAAAATAGAAAAGGAAAATAAAAAAAGAGGGGACTTAGTGAAAGAAATCTCAAAAACATTTTAATTTAAGTGCCAAATTGCTCAGACCTCAGCCAGTATCAAACTGTTTTTCCCATAACTAAAGCTACACCACTGTGTATATCACTTGAATATGATTATCAACCCTCCTCCATACTCTTCCAGTATGAAAACAGACAGGGAATTTTCCAAATCTTACCTCAAGCAGAGCTGCTGCTGGATCACCCTGTAGACTTTTTCCCAGTTTGTCAACCTCATCTAACAGGAACACTGGGTTGTTCACTCCCACAGTCTTCAAGCCGTTGATGATGCGACCAGGCATGCTGCCAACATAGGTGCGCCTAGAGAAAGCAAGTGGCACATTCACAGTGTGAGATGTCAGGAGGCAGGAGCGATGCCATTCAGAAATCAAAACTTAGGAATGTGAAAAGATCATTTAGCTATCACTATAATATAGCAAAGAGGTACTATGTATTTAAAAGGCCCTATGATCAATCAAAAGTTATTATATTCAATTCTAATCTTATCTTCTACTTAATTCTGGCTATAAGTTGCCCATGATATTGGAAGAACTGTATCACATTTTGCCACTTGTTGAAATGAAGAAACATGACACTTAAGTCACCAGTTATGGTTCTTACTCTTCAAGATTCCAAAATGTCCGAAGTACCCTATGAATTCCCATGCTTTCCATGATTTTTCTGAGCATCCCCCTACCCAACGCAACCACCTTTATACACACTGAAATGGCTGCCCCAGGGCCAGCTAAAACATCATCATCTTCATGAAGGAAATTAAAATCAGTTCAAACGGCCACTCAGAATGCAGACCAAAAACAACCACAGAAAAGAAAAACTCCAATCTCTTTTATTTTCAAAGGAAATAATCTATTAATTATAGTATGAGGGGCCGGGCGCGGTGGCTCACGCTTGTAATCCCAGCACTTTGGGAGGCCGAGGCGGGCGGATCACGAGGTCAGGAGATCGAGACCACGGTGAAACCCCGTCTCTACTAAAAAAAATACAAAAAATTAGCCGGGCGTGGTGGCGGGCGCCTGTAGTCCCAGCTACTGGGAGAGGCTGAGGCAGGAGAATGGCGTGAACCCGGGAGTCGGAGCTTGCAGTGAGCCGAGATTGAGCCACTGCACTCCAGCCTGGGTGACAGAGCAAGACTCCGTCTCAAAAAAAAAAAAAAAAAAAAAAAAAAAAAAAAAATTATAGTATGAGGATCTGGGGTCAACAGTATTTATATCAGAATTCCATTATTCTGTCCTTTTGAACAAAACTGTATTCATCCCATATGCACTAATTGGCAATAACCACGTTCAGCCAGCCAGGTATTTTGTTGAACGTTAAAATGTGAGAGCCTGCTTTATCGTATTCGGACAAGAATCACCTACATAATTATGACAGATGTAGAGTATGGCATGAAATAAAAACATATATGTTTATCAAACCAAAAAAGGTGTCTTTTTTACAAAGCCAGCAAAACTTAAAGCAGCAATTTACTAATTTTAATTATAACCTTGCTGTCTACATTGTGCAAAGCAAATGCTGTCTCTGAAAAGGCATAAAAGCCTGACTGCCGAGAAGAAAATGATCAATGATAAGTGGAACAGCCGCAGTTACCTCATGATCTGCACAAAGCCGATTCACAGAGCAGGCCTGATTTCTGCCACATGACTGGTATAAAGTAGGTCAGAATAAACAGAGTGACCTTTGAAAAGACAAGCAAGCCTTAAAAACATCATGGGAATGCCTTTCATCCGGGAAAGGTGACCAAGGCACAGAGAAGCAAAGGCAATAAACATTGTCCTGTTAATATAAGGAATTAGCACATTCAAGATTTCAGAATCAGATACAGGAAAGACAAGACTCAGAATTAATAAATTCTTTTTTTTTTTTTTTTTTTTTTTTTTTTGAGAAGGAGTCTTGCTCTTTCACCCAGGCTGGAGTGCAGTGGTGCGATCTCAGCTCACTGCAGGCTCCGTCCCCCGGGATTCACGCCATTCTCCTGCCTCAGCCTCCCGCGTAGCTGGGACTACAGGCGCCCGCCACCTCGCCTGGCTAATTTTTTTCATTTTTAGTAGAGACGGGGTTTCACTGTGTTAGCCAGGGTGGTCTCGATCTCCTGACCTCGTGATCCACCCACCTCGGCCTCCCATAGTGCTGGGATTACAGGCGTGAGCCACCGCGCCCGGCAATAAATTCTTTCCAATTATTTTTCTAGAGAACTTACAGATTTGCCATTACTCTGATTTTTAAGAGTGGTAGGGAAGGGAATTTTTTCAAAGAATCTCAAAGCCTCTAATGGGTCATTTTTTGCTGCAGTTATTTATTTGCCTTTCCTTTTTTGATGAGTAAACTTCAAAAACAGGTATTGACAATTCTACACCTAAAGTTACAGAGAGAAAATAATATTCTAGGTAGGCACCCTTTCTAAAAAAAGTGGAATCCTAGATTCTACTCACACTGCATATAAGCAATTCCTCTTACACTTTCCATTGCTTCCCAGAGCCTACAGAATAAGGTTCAAATTCCTTTGTCTGGAGTTCGAGGCTTTTCACAATCCAGCTCCCATTCATCTTCCCAACTTGCTGCCATTACTTTCTTGCTTCATCCACAATCAAGATCCTATTATGCCCCTTAAAAATTTTTACCTTTCTTAAAAATATGGTGCCTTCCTGCCCTTAATACTCCTCTTCCTGCTTGCGTAAACCCCAACAATTCTAAGAAACTTTTTCTGACTACCTCTCACAAGGTGATCGCTCTAATAATGCAATGTCTACAGCACTTACTGGCCCCTAACTCATCTGATGGTTACTTACGACCTAGTTGTTATTCATGGGTATAATAACCTCCTCTAAAAAGCCAGTGAGCACTTTTATGACAGAGACGAGGTCTTACCACAGAGTAGAGGCTAGATATAGAGCTGTAAGATTGTTCCCCACCAGATCCACCGTGCCAGCACTCAAAGCATCTTTCCATCAGCACTCTAAAGGTAACACAGTACAAGCCTCTGAATACTATTTTGGGCAAATTACTTGACCTAAGCCTCAGTTTCCTCACCTATAAGATGGGGATAATAGTGTCAACCTGGTGGGTTATATTAATATAAGGATCATGAGAGAACACAGGCAAAGCACACAGCACGATCCCTGGCACACGGTGAGCTTTCCAATGATGCTCATCGTTATCAGCAACAGCTACTTAAAGTTTACTTCTGGTTTCCTGGAAAAAGCACAAGAGCAGAATTCAGTACACCTGAATTTGAGTCCCATTTCAATTTCTGCCTCAACTTTTGCAAAAGTCTTTTATAGCAGACAAGAAAGAAAAATATAGGCATTTCACCATCCACTCTTCCTACCTATTCAATTAAAGGGCTTGGCTCCCGCAGGCTATAATGCAAACCGTTAAAATAAAATTTACAAAGAATTTGGAATATAAAAGAGTTTAAGTGTTACAATGTTAAGTGAAAATGACAGGATTACAATTCTGTTACTTAAAATCCAATGATAAGTCTGGCAGAACAAAACAAATGTTAACAGTGATTATCTTTGTATGGTAGAAAAACATGAGGATTTTTTTCCTTTCTTTTTTTTATTTTTCACATTTTCTACCAAGGGTGTGTGGATGTGTGGGTGTGGGTGTGGGTGTGGGTGGGTGTGTGTGTGTATCTCAAACTGGAAAAAGTAATCAGTTTAAAAAAGATCCTAATGATCTCAAAAAGAAAAAGTCTTTAAGAAACTGGGATTTTAATGCATAGTAGCATGTCTAAACAAATGCAATTATTCTTCTGGTAGTCATTCCTAAATCTTTTTATAGACTAATTTCTATGGGTGTACTCATCTAAAGGGTTGCATAACTTCCAAAATATTATGTTTTAATCTTACATGAGTTCACAAAACACCTAGAGAGCATTCACCACATTTAGCACCATGTTAAATAAGCATCATGGGGTACATAAAGGAGATAGACGATAAATCCCCTGCCTGAGAAAGCTTGTACTTTTTATAAAGGTATTTATGTTTCATCTCCCCAGTTGTATGGTAGAAATGCCAGAGGCCTGTATTCTATAAAGGAGCACAATAGGTGGTCAGTTTAGAGAAGAGTAAAATCATAACTGACTGCACTTACATTAATGGAGGAAGCCTTGGGTTGAGGCCTTAAAATAAACCTAAGTTTTGGACAGGCAAAGAAGAGCTACGTGCAAATACAAGTTGAAAGGACAGTGGGCAAACCATAATATATATCTGGTATACTATGCTAAAAAAATATATTAGAAGCTTGCTGCTTCAGTTATTTTTCCCTTGTAGAAACTAAAATGAAATACTTTATTTATAACTTTACCATTTTAGGTTGCATATGAAAATGTATCAATGTGGAAATCACAAGTTCATTTTTCTTCTCATCTTGTTTGCAAGTTGAGACAAGGATTTCTTGCAATAATATAATTTTATTATCTAAATAAACAGCTGGTAAAGTATTTCTAGGAGTTAATATCCACAGTGATTTAAGATATATCATAACAATAATATTTCTTTTTACCAAAGAACAACTGAAAAACAATTATGCAAACATTATTTCATAAAACTTCGTCTTAAAATAAGTTACTTTATATTTAATTTGTGTGAATTGATTTAAATTATTTAAATGTAATATTTAAATATAAAAATTTAAGTTGTTAAAACTGATAGAAGGGAATGGGTATTTTGTGGCTTACAAAGTGGACAGAAAAATCACAATGGAGATAAACCCAAATGAGAAATGCCGAAAAGACTGAAAAACTGAATGAGTTAATATGTAGCATAAACATTATTCTTCCTTTAAGCTACTCAAAACAATACAGACAAAAATGAGGCAATGTTTAGTCAGATCACTATTATTTTCCAAGTTTAAGATTAAATATTAAGGCAAGGCTTTCTTTTGCTTCCCCATCTCCCACCTCATTATCATTTAACCATAAAAAACATATCTTTGCTTGTTTTTAAAATCAATCCCCAACTTATCGGCATCCTCCTTCTCATGCGCAGGTACTTTTAGCAAAAGGAAAGTGTTCCACACATGGGAAAACAGGGAGAGTGAGTGGCAAAATCGAGAGGATAAGCAAGGGCAATAACAAAGCAGCTTTCTTTTTCCTTGTCTATTCTAAGACTGTGGAACAGTGGTGCCTACTCAGAGGCTGAGGAAAAACAAAATTTTTCATGAACTCTAACTGTGAGCACGTGACCGGTACTCAAATGCCAAGACCTGGGTTGTCTCCCAAATGCCTCAACTGTCACATGGAACCACATGTTCCCCCAGGCACACCCATGGTTGTGCTGGAATTGTCGGCTGTTCTTTCTCTCCTCCTCCTATTCACCTTTAATTCGTAACTGACCTAAGTACATGCTCTGCCCTCAGCCTTTCCTCAACAACTGAACCCCACTACTCTCCATGTGCTTCCAAACAGGGTTTGAAATAAAATTTTTCACCAGGCTTTAATAATTCATGGGGTAGATGGGTCATACATCCCCAACAGCACAAGGGCAGGTTGCTATAGTAGTTAATCAAACATCTGGTACACTGATGGCTAAGTAACACCAGCAAGGTGTATCTAAAATCAGGCTGAATAGAATGATTCACAAAACAAATCCTTATACTTTTTACTTGGCAACAATCATAGCCTCCATATATATGTTTCTAAAAAGGTTATATTTACAAATATTTTAGGCAATGGTGACTGTAACATGACCTCCTTTTACAAAAGACTCATAAAGTCAATTCTTATTTTCTTCAGACTCAATTTTCTTAATACAGTCACACACACAAAAGCATATTCACTTGAAAAAAAGAACAAATTTTATATGTCAGTAAGGATTTAAAATAGAGATTTATTTTAATCCAACGATGTTCATAAGTGGTGAGAACCATGACACTATACACTGTCCACTAATAGGCAACAGAAAAATGCATTTTCCCATAATTCTGCCATATAAATTAAGTAATAATGCTGAGAATAGGATAAATATTTTAGAAGGCAATTAAAAAAATCAGATTGAAATTTATAAAAACTCATACTGAAGCTTATAAATCTAAATTTGTCCTCCTGAGAATTTATTAATAGAATTTAAATAATGGTTAAAGCTAATTTTTAGGGAATGTTCACTGTGTGTCAGGCATTGAATAAGTGCTTTCTAAGCCTTATCAAATAATCAATACCAATGTGAAAAGAACAATTACCTACATGTCATGTGCTTATGATGTCAATTTCACATAGCATTAATTCCACAAACTCACTCTCTAAATGCCATTGAATACTTACTCTGTAGCTAAAATTAGAAGATTAAGGCCGTAGACGCAGCTTCTTTAAGTTTGGTCCAAGAGAAATGCCAATTCCTTTACGAAAGCAAACTACAGCCTCTAGTGGTACATGCGAGAATAAGAAGTCTAGGCAACAAAAATATCTTTTGAAATTGCCAGAAGAAATCACCCAAATCAATTCTCTACTCTGATCTGCACTCCTCATTGTTTATTTACTAAAATCTTGTGGTGAGTCTTTTTTAAAATTTATTATTATTATATTTTAAAGATAGGGTCTCACCATGTTGGCCAGGCTGGTCTTGAACTCCTGGGCTCAAGCAATCTGCCTGCCTCAGCCTCCCAAAGTGCTGGGATTACAGGCATGAGCTACCACACAAGGCCAGTAATGATTCTTTTTAAATGCATAAGAATTTTAAATGAGCAAATAAAAGAGAATAAAAATAACCATTTCTTACAAAAAAGTTTCTCAAACCATTTCCCATCCCTGTCTGTGGATAGGGATCCCTTTGAATAAGGTAAATAGAAAACAAGATATTAAAAAAGCATCATACTCTTTTATAAGCAGTTCATGGTTCCTACATTTAAACATGTTCTTTAACACATACACTACAGGCATGTTTTCTCACAACTTAACAATTGCTATGAATCCCTTAAACCATGAAATGTAAATTCATGCTTTCCCAAGGCATTTTCCATCAGATCAACAAAGAGATCAGCGAGAACAATGAATGCAGGATGAAAATCTGATTCTAATAATGTCAGATTAATCAGAAACAGTTTTGTTGTTGTTTGTTTGTTTGAGATAATGTCTCTGTCTCCAGGCTGGTGTGCAGTGGGACAATCATGGCTTACTGCAGCCTGGACCTTCCCAGGCCTAACTGAT
This sequence comes from Nomascus leucogenys, assembly GCF_006542625.1. Lineage (NCBI taxonomy): Eukaryota > Metazoa > Chordata > Mammalia > Primates > Hylobatidae > Nomascus > Nomascus leucogenys. Next base: position 50,513 of record NW_022095780.1, on the reverse strand, counting down.
TCTCCCACCTCAGCCTCCTGAGTAGCTAGGACCACAGGCGCATGCCACTGGGCCTGCCTAATTTTTTAATTTTTGTGGAGACAAAAATTAAAATCTAAAAATTAAAAACTTAAATATAAATTTTGTAGAGACAAAAGTGTTTCCCTGTGTTGCCCCAGCTGATCTTAAACTGTTGGGCTCAAACAATCCACCCACCTCAGCCTCCCAAAGCATTAGGATTACAGGCATGGGCCACTGCGCCCAGCCTACAGAGACAGTTCTTACAGTTTATTGTTTTTTTATAGAAAGTGAGTCCAAAATGCAAGAATAAGCCTTAATAATTCTTAATAATTATGCTAACATTTATCCTTATTACTCATATTCATAATACAAACCAACCTTCATAAAAGGAAGTTTAGACTACAATCAGAATGAGTTTGTTATCAAAGACTTCTTACCTCCTCCTATTGGCCCTCCCTATTGCAGTTACTTTTTTTAACTCTAAGAGTTAGGGGTCATTATTTATGGAATGCTACTGGGTTGAAAAGTGTGTAAAGACATAATAATATCCAATCATAAAGAACTTGTAATTACATTCAAATGAGATTCCAGGAAAGTTGAGGCACAGAGTAGGTATCCACTGCCATACAAATCAAGGTTAGTTTGGGTTTATCATTATGCTTAGAGGCTCTAGGCTAGCTGATAATTCTTGTAAACGCCCTTTCCATTCAAGGGACCACAAATAGCCCTTTAAGGAAAATAGATGTATGCTATGCCTAAGCTGATCTCTCGGCAGAAACTCCACAAGCCAGAAGAGAGTGGGGGCCGATATTCAACATTCTTAAAGAAAAGAATTTTCAACCCAGAATTTCATATCCAGCCAAACTAAGCTTCATAAGTGAAGGAGAAATAAAATACTTTACAGACAAGCAAACGCTGAGTGATTTTGTCACCACTAGGCCTGCCCTAAAAGAGCTCCTGAAGGAAGCACTAAACATGGAAAGGAACAACCGGTACCAGCCCCTGCAAAAACATGCCAAATTGTAAAGACCATCGAAGCTAGGAAGAAACTGCATCAACTAATGAGCAAAATAATCAACCAACATCATAATGACAGGATCAGATTCACACATAACAATATTAACTTTAAATGTAAATGGGCTAAATGCTCCAATTAAAAGACACAGACTGGCAAACTGGATAAGGAGTCAGGACCCATCAGTGTGCTGTATTCAGGAAACCCATCTCACATGCAGAGACACACATACACTCAAAATAAAGGGATGGAGGAAGATCTATCAAGCAAATGGAAAACAAAAAAAGGCAGGGGTTGCAATCCTAGTCTCTGATAAAATAGACTTTAAACCAACAAAGATCAAAAGTGACAAAGAAGGCCATTACATAATGGTAAAGGGATCAATTCAACAAGAAGAGCTAACTATCCTAAATATATATGCACCCAACACAGGAGCACCCAGGTTCACAAAGCAAGTCCTGAGTGACCTTCAAAGGGACTTAAACTCCCACACAATAATAATGGGAGATTTTAACATCCCACTGTCAACAATAGACAGATCAACGAGACAGAAAGTTAACAAGGATATCCAGGAATTGAACTCAGCTCTGAACAAAGTGGACCTAATAGACATTTACAGAACTCTTCATCCCAAATCAACAGAATATACATTTTTTTCAGCACCACACCACACCTATTCCAAAATTGACCACACAGTTGGAAGTAAAGCTCTCCTCAGCAAATGTAAAAGAACAGAAATTATAACAAACTGTCTCTCAGACCACAGTGCAATCAAACTAGAACTCAGGATTAAGAAACTCACTCAAAACACTCAACTACATGGAAACTCAACAACCTGCTCCTGAATGACTATTGGGTGCATAAAGAAATGAAGGCAGAAATAAAGGTGTTCTTTGAAACCAACGAGAACAAAGACACAACATACCAGAATCTCTGGGACACATTCAAAGCAGTGTGTAGAGGGAAATTTACAGCACTAAATGCCCACAAGAGAAAGCAGGAAAGATCCAAAATTGACACCCTAACATCACAATTAAAAGAACTAGAAAAGCAAGAGCAAACACATTCAAAAGCTAGCAGAAGGCTAGAAATAACTAAAATCAGAGCAGAACTGAAGGAAATAGAGACACAAAAAACCCTTCAAAAAATTAATGAATCCAGGAGCTGGTTTTTTGAAAAGATCAACAAAATTGATAGACCGCTAGCAAGACTAATAAAGAAGAAAAGAGAGAAGAATCAAATAGATGCAATAAAAAATGAAAAAGGGGATATCACCACTGATCCCACAGAAATACAATCTACCATCAGAGAATACTACAAACACCTCTATGCAAATAAACTAGAAAATCTAGAAGAAATGGATAAATTCCTCAACAAATACTCCCTCCCAAGACTAAATCAGGAAGAAGTTGAATCTCTGAATAGACCAATAACAGGTTCTGAAATTGTGGCAATAATCAATAGCTTACCAACCAAAAAGAGTCCAGGACCTGATGGATTCACAGCCGAATTCTACCAGAGGTACAAGGAGGAACTGGTACCATTCCTTCTGAAACTATTCCAATCAACAGAAAAAGAGGGAATCCTCCCTAACACATTTTATGAAGCCAGCATCGTCCTGATACCAAAGCCTGGCAGAGACATAACCAAAACAGAGAATTTCAGACCAATATCCTTGATGAACATTGATGCAAAAATCCTCAATAAAATACTGGCAAACCGAATCCAGCAGCACATCAAAAAGCTTATACACCATGATCAAGTGGGCTTCATCCCTGGGATGCAAGGCTGCTTCAACATACACAAATCAATAAATGTAATACAGCATATAAACAGAACCAAAGACAAAAACCACATGATTATCTCAATAGATGCAGAAAAGGCCTTTGACAAAATTCAACAATGCTTCATGCTAAACACTCTCAATAAATTAGGTATTGATGGGACATATCTCAAAATAATAAGAGCTATCTATGACAAACCCACAGCCAATATCATACTGAATGGGCAAAAACTGGAAGCATTCCCTTTGAAAACTGGCACAAGACAGGGATGCCCTCTCTCACCACTCCTATTCAACATAGTGTTGGAAGTTCCGGCCAGAGCAATCAGGCAGGAGAAGGAAATAAAGGGCATTCAATTAGGAAAAGAGGAAGTCAAATTGTCCCTGTTTGCAGATGACATGATTGTATATCTAGAAAACCCCATCGTCTCAGCCCAAAATCTCCTTAAGCTGATTAGCAACTTCAGCAAAGTCTCAGGATACAAAATCAATGTACAAAAATCACAAGCATTCTTGTACACCAATCACAGACAAACAAAGAGCCAAATCATGAGTGAACTCCCATTCATAATTGCTTCAAAGAGAATAAAATACCTAGGAATCCAACTTACAAGGGATGTGAAGGACCTCTTCAAGAACTACAAACCACTGCTCAATGAAATAAAAGAGGATACAAACAAATGGAAGAACATTCCATGCTCATGGGTTGAAAGAATCAATATCATGAAAATGGCCATACTGCCCAAGGTAATTTATAGATTCAATGCCATCCCCATCAAGCTACCAATGACTTTCTTCACAGAATTGGAAAAAACTACTTTAAAGTTCATATGGAACCAAAAAAGAGCCGGCATCACCAAGTCAATCCTAAGCCAAAAGAACAAAGCTGGAGGCATCACGCTACCTGACTTCAAACTATACTACAAGGCTACAGTAACCAAAACAGCATGGCACTGGTACCACAACAGAGACATAGATCAATGGAACAGAACAGAGCCCTCAGAAATGATGCCACATAGCTACAACTATCTGATCTTTGACAAACCTGACAAAAACAAGAAATGGGGAAAGGATTCCCTATTTAATAAATGGTGCTGGGAAAACTGGCTAGCCGTATGTAGAAAGCTGCAACTGGATCCCTTCCTTACACCTTATACAAAAATTAATTCAAGATGGATTAAAGACTTAAATGTTAGACCTAAAACCATTAAAATCCTACAAGAAAACCTAGGCAATACCATTCAGGACATAGGCGTGGGCAAGGACTTCATGTCTAAAACACCAAAAGCAATGGCAACAAAAGCCAAAATTGACAAATGGGATCTAATTAAACTAAAGATCTTCTGCACAGCAAAAGAAACTACCATCAGAGTGAACAGGCAACCTACAGAATGGGAGAAAATTTTTGCAACCTACTCATCTGACAAAGGGCTAATATCCAGAATCTACAATGAACTCAAACAAATTTACAAGAAAAAAACAAACAACCCCATCAAAAAGTGGGCAAAGGACATGAACAGACACTTCTCAAAAGAAGACATTTATGCAGCCAAAAAACACATGAAAAAATGCTCATCATCACTGGCCATCAGAGAAATGCAAATCAAAACCACAATGAGATACCATCTCACACCAGTTAGAATGGCCATCATTAAAAAGTCAGGAAACAACAGGTGCTGGAGAGGATGTGGAGAAATAGGAACACTTTTACACTGTTGGTGGGACTGTAAACTAGTTCAACCATTGTGGAAGTCAGTGTGGCGATTCCTCAGGGATCTAGAACTAGAAATACCATTTGACCCAGCCATCCCATTACTGGGTATATACCCAAAGGACTATAAACCATGCTGCTATAAAGACACATGCACACGTATGTTTATTGTGGCACTATTCACAATAGCAAAGAGTTGGAACCAACCCAAATGTCCAACAACGATAGACTGGATTAAGAAAATGTGGCACATATACACCATGGAATACTATGCATCCATAAAAAATGATGAGTTCATGTCCTTTGTAGGGACATGGATGAAACTGGAATACAGGATATATTTTTCTAATTATTCTCTTTAATGATTCAAGAAAGCATACTTCCTGTTTTGAATAACATGTGGTTATATGCAAAAAATTTTCAAATTTCAATATAAATTTCCCTGTTTATAATTGGAAGATTGAAATGGTATCTACTGACTCCTCTAAGATGGGAAAATCTGTGAACATATTTCCTACAACTCTTTCCTCTCTGCTTTCCTTTCTGCTTTCGGTTACTATCTGAGATCTCTACTTGGTAGGTAAACTTCTCTTTCAGAAATTATGAATGGGGGGCCGAGCTCAGTGGCTCACACCTGTAATGCCAGCACTTTGGGAGGCCGAGATGGGAGGATCACTTGAGGTCAGGAGTTCAAGACCAGCCTGGCCAATGTGGTGAAACCCCATCTCTACTAAAAATACAAAAATTAGCTGGGCATGGCAGCAGCTGCCTGTAATCCCTGCTACTCAGTAGACTAGAGCAGGAGAATCACTTGAACCCAGGGGGCAGAGGTTGCAGTGAGCTGAGATCACACCACTGCACTCCAGCCTAGGCGACAGGGCAAGACACCATCTCAAAAAACAAACAAACAAAGATATTTAGGCTGGACACAGTGGCTCAGGTCTGTAATCCCAGCACTTTTGGAGGACAAGGCAGGCAGATCACTTGAGGCCAGGAGTTCGAGACCAGCCTGGCCAACGTGGTGAAACCCTGTCTCTACTAAACACACAAAAATGAGCCAGGTATGGTTGCAAGCGCCTGTAGTCCCAGGTACTTGGGAGGCTGAGGCAGGAGAATTGCTTGAACCCAGCGGGAGGAGGCTGCAGTGAGTCAAGATCACACCATCGCACTCCAGACTGGGAGACAGAGCGAGACTCCGTCTCAAAAATATATATATGAATGGCATTTTCACGGTTTTATAACCACACTCACAATTATCTAGACATAATCCTATGTAGTAATGGTTTAGGAGCTTAACATGACTCCTTTTATACCATAATTTATTCATCTTCAGTTCTCTGTGCTATGTGCAATGATAAACAATGGAATTATTTTCATGATGGATACATGGCTGCTATACATCTCTAGTGCTAACACACACGGCATCTCAGAGTACCAAGAAACGTTTCCTTTCAACTAAAAGGCAGTATTTTGTCATGACATGCAAACATTAAATAAATTAAAAAATAAATTTACTACCATAGTTCACAGTAGCTTTATTTTTTGATATTTTATTTTATTAAATATCTTATTTATTATTATTATTATTTTTTTAAATAGAGTCAGGGTCTTCCTATGTTACCCATGCTGGTCTCAAACTCCTGGGCTCAAATGATCTGTCCACCTTGGTCTCTCAAAGTGCTAGGATTATAGGCATGAGCCACTGTGCCCAGCCAGCTTTATTTTTAATAGCCAAAAAACTGAAAACAATCCAAATGTCTATCAACAGGTGAACTGATAAACAAATGATGGTATATCCATACAACAGAATACAACTCCAGCAATAAAAAGAAGCAAATTTCTGTTATACACAGCAACATGGATGAACCTCAAAATAATCATGCTGAATTAAAGAAGCCAGAAAAAAAGGCTCACAACTGTATGATTCCATTTATATGAAATTTTAGAAAATACAGACTAATCTTTAGTGGTTGCTTGGGGATTAGGAGGCAAGGAGGAAAGGGGCGGGGAAGAAGGAAGGGATTATCAAAGAGCATGAAGAAACTTTTGGAGGTGATAGTTATGCTCATTATCTTAATTATGGTGATGGTATTACAGAGATATACGTAAGTCAAAACTCATCAAAATGTACATATTACATTTGTGAAGTTTACCGTATGTCAATTACACTTCAATAAAGCTCAAAAAAAAAAAAACCTTTCTCCAAAGAGAAATTAAGGGCCAGGCACGGTGGCTCATGTTTGTAATCCCAGCACTTTGGGAGGCCGAGGCGGGTGGATCACTTGAGGTCAGGAGTTTGAGACTAGCCTGTCCAACATAGTGAAATCCTGTCTCTGCTAAAAATACAAAAAATTAGCCGGGTGTCATGGCAGGTGCCTGTAATTAAAGCTACTTGTGAGGCTGAGGCAGGAGAATCACTTGAACTTGGGAGGCAGAGGTTGCAGTGAGCCAAGATCATGCCACTGCACACCAGCCTGGGTGACAAGAGTGAAACTCCATGTCAAAATAAATAAATAAATAAATAAATAAATAAATAAATAGAAATTAAGGAAACAATCTCATTTACAATAGTTTCAGAAAGAATGAAATACTTAAGTACAAACTTAACCAAGGAGGTAAAAGGTCTGTACACTAAAAATTATAAAACACTGATGAAAGAAGTTAGACACAAATAAATTGAAAGATATTACATGTTCGTAGACTAGAAGAATGTTGTTAAAATGTCTATACCACTCAAAGCAATCTACAAGTTCAATGTAATCCCTATTAAAATTCCAATGACATTTTTCACAAAAATAGATTTAAAAATCCTAAAATTAATAAGAAATTACAAAAGGCCCTGACTAGCCAAACCAATCTTGAGCAAGAACAAACATGGAGGCACCAGACTTTCTGACTTCAAGTTATTTTATGAAGTTATAGTAATCAGAGAGTATGATTCTGGCACAAAAACAGACACACGGACCAATGAAATAGAATAGAGAGCCCAGAAATAAATCCTATAAGGTTACCTAGAAGGTCAACCAATTTTCAACAAGGGCACCAAGAATATACAATAGGGAAAGGGCAGTCTCTTCAAAAAAATGTTGCTGGGAAAACCAGACACCCACATGCAGAAGAACGCACTTGAACCCTTATATTACACCACGTACAAACATTAATTCAAAATGGATTAAAGACTTAAATGTAAGGCCTGAAACTGAAAAACTTCTAGAAGAAAATATATTTTAAAAGCTCCTTGACATTGTTCTGGGCATGGTATTTTTGCATATGACACCAAAGTCAAGGCAACAAAAGCTAAAATGAACAAGTGAAATTATATCAAACTAAAAAGCTTCTGTACAGAATTTAAAAAGTTCAGCAAAATGAGAAGGCAACCTATGTAATGTGAGAAAATATGTGCAAACCATATTTCTGATAAGGGGTTAATATCCAAAACATATAAGGAACTCATGAAACTTAACAGCAAAAAATCAAATAGGTGCTTATCATGACTAATCATCAGGGAAATGCAAATCAAAACCACAATGAGAAAGCACTTTATGCCTGTTAGGATGGCCATTATTTAAAAAAACAAACAAACAAAAAACCATAACCAGTGAAGGTGAGGATATGGAGAAAAGGGCACCCTTGTACACTGTTGATCGGAATGTAAATTGGTACAGCCATTATGAAAACAGTATGGAAGTTACTAAAAAAGTTAAAATACAACTTCCATATGATCCAGCAATCCCACCTCTGGGTAAATAGCCAAAGGAACTGAAATCAGGGATATCCGCACTTCCGTATTCACTGCAGTATTACTTACAATAGCCAAGATATGGAAATAACTGAAATGTCTACTGACACATAAGTGAATAAAGAAAACGTGGTATAGACATACAATGGAATATTATGCACCTTAAAAAGGAACGAAATCTTGCCATCTGTGACAACACAGATGGACCTAGAGGGCATCATGCTAAGTGAAATGAGCCAGACACAGAAAGACAAGTACTGTATGATTTCACCTATTTAATGAATGTGGAATCTAAAATAGTCAAACTCATAGAAATGGAGAGTAGACTAGTAGTTGCCAGGGGATGAGAGGAGAAGGAAATGGGAGGTGATGTTTAAAGGGAACAAAGTTTCACTTATGCAAGATAAATAAGTTCTAGAGATCTACTATAAAGAAAAGTGCCTATCGCTAACAATATTGTTAATTTAACATTAGACCTTACGCTCAATGTTCTTACCACCAGCACCAAAAGAAAAAAGCCAATAATAATGATGATAATAATAATCACAAAAGAGGTAGGAGGAAACTTTGGAGGTGATGGATATGTTTATGGCTATGAAGATTGTGATGGTTTCATGGGTGTATACTTATTCTGAAACTCACTGAGATGTATTCATTAAATATATACAGCTTTTTGTATGCCAATCACACTTCAATAAAATGGTTTCAAAAAAATTGAAAACAAAAATAATTTAACAGTACGACAGTCAGTGGAGTAAATTTGAAATGAAAAATTGCATGAGCTTTCTGAGTGACAATTAGACTGCAAAAAAGGTGTTATTTTTTGGCTTACCAGTTGTACTTTTGTTCCAAGGAAGTTCTACCATAGGTTCCAAATCATTTCTAGTCAGAGCATATTCTGGCATTGACTGAGGCATTTTTTTGAGTCTGTGGAGAAAGAATACACAGCAAACATGTTCACGAACACACAAAAATTCCATAACAGAAAAATCAAACACAGCTCTCTTTCTTGGTTAGATGTATCATGCATGTTTAAACAAATCTGAAAAAGTTTTAGAGTATCCAGATAATAAAACATTTATTTTGTTTTGTAATGTAATGATCACCACTCCTATCTCTCTCCCCAGCCTACTTTACTGCCCCTTCTGGAGTCCCACCAGGGAGGGGTTCTTCCCTTCTGCTCTGCTTTCTCTACAATATATTCTCATATTTTCTAAGTACTTAAGGTACTTACAAAATAAAATAAGGCAGATACCTGCAAACTGCAGGAGAAAACATTATATCTAATTCTAGCCTGGAAATATGGCCTCACTAGTGTGTGTCCCTTTTAAGCTCACAGGGATAGTCAAGTGACACATATCCATTGGTTTACTTATCACAGTAAGATGTAAGTGCCTAACTATGCATAATACAATAATTTTATTTTTTTTGTATCAGAGATGAGTGAGGTCTGCTCATAAAAGCAAGCTAATATATATTTAATAACAAATGCTACTTCCACAATATATGCAGTGCTTAGCAAAGTGTTCTGCACATAATAAACGTTCTACACATAGTAACTACTGTCAGAGGCAATATAAAATACCCATCAACTACAATTACTAATGTTCTTAACTGTGAGCCTCAGAAAGTCAAATATTAAGTCACTAAGCATTCAAGCAAGCTCATTACAATTCACTAATAAAAGAAAATGTAATAAGAGTTATAAAGTTAAAAGTATGCAAAGGAAAAATGGCTTTCAGTTTAACGCTGGGGATATCCAGAAAATGTAATCAACCCATATATCCTATTCTGTTATCAAGGTTTCCTTGTACTTTGTCTTGTACAAAGAGAAATGGACAGTCCTTGCCCTTGAGAGTTTATAATCAAGAGAAGAAAAGTCACATGTGAAGAATATGATGCTAACTGAACAAACATTACATATAAACAAAGAAGCATGGTCTGTTCTTTCAGACAACAAAAAGGCAGCTGCAAGAGTTATATTGCTTGACAGCACACTGCAGGTGGAAGACTTGTATTATGTATCCTCAGAAATTGAGAAAAGAGTAGTGAAAGTGGTGTTAATCAGGAGTACTAAGAATGAAAACAATAATGAACAAATGCCTTTTATAATTTACCTCTTTATCTCTTTGACACAGACTTTATGGGCCTGCTCTGGCATACTAGATGTTCGTATTTTTTTCTCTAGCATGACAATGTCATCATTATCTTCATCTTCATCTTCTAAAGTACCTGAGATATGTGTAATTCTCCTAATAGGGCGTATTGCTATAACCTAACGTAGAAAGCAGAAGAGTAAAACCGTATGTCAAAATAAATTGGAAATGAAGTACTCAGGTACACATAAGATTATGACTGGTGCTGAATAAACATTTTTATGACTACAGTCTATATCTTTAGGAAGTGAAGTTCAGAATGATAATCAAAAGGCGGTTGTATACAGAGAGGCAGCAGAATTGCAGATGTAGACCAGCATAAGGTAGACATGATTCTTTGGTATATGCTTACAATAATACTTGCATAAGAAAACAAATTTCAAGGAACTGGATACTAGAAATAATTAAACCATCTAGAAATTATCTTTCTTTGAGCTACTGTTGCAGCCACTATTTTCTTGAAATACATTACTTCGTACCATTTGGTGACTGAAAAAAATTCCATTTTATCTCCTACATTACAAAATTTCTTCCTAGCATCTTCAACCTTTCCACCACTGGCTCTATTTTGCCTTCAAAGCTTTCCTGCTTTCAAAGTATTTTTTTCTTACCTCTAGTTTCTTCTAGTTAACTACCGCACTATTTACTTCCTTTCTTGTGAGGTTCTGCTTCTCTAACAAGTGGCTATAACCACCAGATCCCCTACCTCATCAATTACTTCAGTGAGCCTTTGGCATCTGTTCCCATCCCGCCAAAATTGTTCTTTCAAATCTAAAAAACATATTCTGTGCAAAGTCAAATGGCCTTTGTGTTCTCTATGATCTCTATATCATATGTTAAAACCACCTTACGTGCTCCTTGAAATTCATGAATAAACAACCATTACTAGAGCAAAATTATATACTAGCATTTAATTTAAAAGCCCCCAGAACATTTTATTTTTTGAGACAGAGTCAAGCTTTGTCATCCATGCTGAAGTGCAATGGCATGAACACTGCTTACTGCAGCCTCAACCTCCCTGGCTCAAATAATCCTTCCACCTCAGCTGCCTAAGTAGCTGGGACTACAGACACACACCAGCATGCTGGCTAATTTTTTAAATTTTTTTTGTAAAGATGAGGTCTCACTATGTTGCCCAGCCTGTTCCTGAACTCCTGGCCTCAAGCGATTCTCCTTCCTTGGCCTCCCAAAGCGCTGGGATTACAGGCATGAGCCACTGCATTCAGCCCAGAACTTATTTTTTAACCTGGAAAATTTATCTATTTAATACATTCAAATATAAAAATGTTTAAAACATAAAGCAGTAAATAAAAATTTAATTTTATAAAAACATAAGTACTAAATATATGCTTTTATTCTTATATAAGTCATCAGCAGATAAAATATTATAAATAAAAAACTGAACATATTATATATTTTTTAAAAGTGAGATTTCTATAAGCATATCAGTGATTTCATTGTTAAGACAAAAGCACTTTTTAATGCATTTTTCCTTCCTGACTGCTAAAACAGTGCTTTTCAACTCTTAGGGGAACAAAAAGGAGAGAGTTTTAGGTTAACTCCAAATATTATCCTAATTCCTACTTTTTAAATAACTGTCTCTTGCTTGATCATTTTCTGGAGCACTTTTGAAAAACTTTCAATTTAAGTGATGGCAAACTTTATTAAGAGTAAGCTGCAGTTTTCTGCAACTCCCAGTGGATTTGTCTTTCTACACATAATGAGTAATTGAGTCCCTGACCTGATCTCAAGCCAGAAATAATCTAGCTTTCTGCATGTTTTAAACAGCATGGTGTCCTGGAGTACTAATCGCCAGCATGACGATCACTGTTCCTATCTCTCTCCTCAGCCTACTTTATTGCCCCTTCTCTAGTCCCACCGGGGAGGAGTTCTTCCCTTCTGTTCTGCTTTCTCTACAATGTATTCTCTTTGATGACAAGACTTCTGTGCTGATGAACGTCAAATTGCTAATATAATTCTCAACGCCTCACTTAAGTCAGAGTGCTGCATCTCAACACCTTCAGAGAACTGCCATTTTCACATCCTGTCCACATCAAATATATCTTCCTAACATAAACTCTGTCCAGACATAAAAATAGTAAAATCAGCAGATCAAGATAGACTTCAAACAGATCCCATCGTACATATAAATGTAACGGATGATAATGGGGATGGGAAGGATTATTTAATTAGTGGTGTTGAGTCAAATAAAAAGCTATTTGAGGGAAAAATACAACTGCTGTCTTCAAAATAATGTATGGGTTAAAGAATTGAATACTTTTTAAAAAATCAACTAAAGTTAAACTGAAAGGAAAGTGAATATTTATCAAGCCACTAGAAGTTAGAGGACTTAAGCTTAGAAAACAAAAAAAGATCAAGAGTTGGACTAAATAAAAATGGAAACTTATTATAAGTTGAAAACAGCCAAATTTTGACACAACATACAGTCCTTTTAAGAAAGAGTTTTGTATTAGTTTCTTAATACTACATGCAGTAAAAAAATGTTATACTCAAAAGACACCCATCATAGTTATTTGTTAGTGTTTACAATGCACAAAACATTGGAAACAACACAAAAGGGGAAATGGCTCAGTAAATTATCCTTTTGGATAATAACCAAAACAAAGTGAGAAAAATGCTTACATGCTTTAAAAAAAAATCCAGGCAAAGAAAAAGATGAGAGGGAAACACCTAAATTTTATCAGTAATGCAAGTGGTAGGAGACAATAAACTTTTCTTATTTGTTCCTCTCTTTATTCTCCTTATTTTTTTTTCAAACCTGAAATGGGTTAAAATAAATATTTACCCTCTTATCATCATCTTGCTTGGGTTTTCTGGTTTTTTGAAGCAATTTCAGGCCTTCAATTTGTCTGACAAGCAGTGGTATAGTCATCTTGAACCGCTCCTCTAGGCTCACAGCATCTAAAATCTAAGGAAATGTGAGTCAATTAATAGGATCTCTCTCAGAAACACACAATCCAAAAACAGGCAGTCAGAGCCATGGTTTAAATTGCCAAATTAAAAAAAAAGATTCTTGACAGTATTCACAGCTACACTATGGCTAAGACAACCAAATGAACTATATTAATCAGCAAGGTTGTTTGAGATGAATATCAGAATCCTTAAAAAAGAAAGAAAAAAAACAGGATCTTGGTTTTTCACTTTAAAATGAAGCTGTGTGTTTTTTTTTTTTTTTTTTTGAGACGGAATTTTGCTCTGTCCCCAGGCTGGAGTGCAGTGGGGAGATCTTGGCTCACTGCAAGCTCCGCCTCCCGGGTTCACGTCATTCTCCTGCCTCAGCCTCCCGAGTAGCTGGGACTACAGGCGCCCGACACCATGCCTGGCTAATTTTTTGTATTTTTAGTAGAGACGGGGTTTCACTGTGTTAGCCAGGATGGTCTCGATCTCCTGACCTCGTGATCCACCCGCCTCGGCCTCCCAAAGTGCTGGGATTACAGGCGTGAGCCACTGCGTCCGGCCAAAGCTGTGCGTTTTTAAGATAAAAAAACCAGACACACAGTTGACGTCAACTCTCTCTGGGAATTATTCTCTTGAAGCCCAGAATGTGTTTTCATATTAGATCTAAACAAATTATAGGTTCAAAATATTAAATGTTTACATACACAAGAGAACAGAAGCACTCAACCAAATCTCACTAGTGATTTGTCGGAGCACGGGCCGCTCTCCGTTCCCGCAGTAAAACACACTGCTGCCGCCCACAGCCAGGGGGCTCTCTGGCAGTCCTGTAACTCTTCTACTCCTACTGGTTTCATTATAACCAACCTGTTTGTGTTAGTTGTATTTGCTATTATAATGGTTGGATTTAAGTACTAAATAAACTGATAACATATGAAAGAGCTGTTTCACTGAAAACAAACAAATATTCTAGGATGATTCAGTAAAAAAGACTGCTTTAAAAATACCTTAAAAATAAGTGTGCAAGAAAACTTAAAGTATTACAGTTTGGGAATTAAGTCATGTAAATGTAGGATTCTACACTTGGATTACTTTTCAAGTGTCTTTAACATTCATTTCACTTTAAATAAATATAAATTTAAAATTATAAGTAATGCACCATAGGTGTGATTTATATAAGAAACATCATGAAGATTCTAAGAAAGCAGGTCCACACACATAAGGGAAGGGCCATGGCTCCACGTTTAAAAATAGTGAATCAAAGAACGTCTACATTATAAGTTAAATTAAATATTTACCCTTTTCTTTTTTTTTTTTTTGAGACAGAGTCTCTGTTGCCCAGGCTGGAGTGCAGTGGTGAAATCTTGGCTCACTGCAGCCTCCGCCTCCTGGGTTCAAGCGATTCTCCTGCCTCAGCCTCCCGAGTAGCTGGGATTATAGGCGTGCACCACCATGCCCAGCTAATTTTGTATTTTTAGTAGAGATGGGGTTTTACCATGTTGGCCAGGCTGGTCTCGAACTCCTGATCTCAAGCGATCCACCCATCTCGGCCTCCCAAAGGGCTGGGACTACAGGTGTGAGCACCCAGTCAAATATTTACCTTTTTATGATTCTTTGCTTTAACTTTTTCTATAAATTGACTACTATTAACTGATTATGCAAATAAAAGAGCTGCTTGTGTAAACAAAAATATAAAACAATCACATTTGAAAGTCAGTTTAAATGTAAAAGCATTTCAACTACTTTGGGTCTCCAATATCTTTCTCTTGAAGGTCAAAACTTAACTACTCACTATCTAGATCTCAATAAAAAGTGACAAAGCAACCTGGCGTTCAAGAAGGGAACACTGTACCTGGAGTTTCTCTTTGTTGCTTGTTCGGATAATTGATGTCAAGATGTCTGGTAAAGCTTCCCTTGGAAGACTATCTAAAAGACGTCTCAATTTAGCAACTGCAGGGACAGACATATCCAACATTTCAACCAACTAGAAGGGGGAAAAAAAGTCTTTTAAATGAAATCTGGCATTATTTGTGAATTTTTAAAAATCAGATTTCCATCTAGGTTTAATGTTTGGGCCTCAGTCTTTGTTTCTGAAAGATCACTGATTAATATAGTCCACGTATTTTACAGGCCTCAGAAGAAAAGAAAAGTACTTTCAAAACGTCAATCAGAATGAAAAGCAATAATGGCTTAAAAGTAGTTAATACTAATGTTTACAAGGGTTTTGTAAACTTGTGCCATGATTATTTTTAACTTTCTATTGAAAACAATTCAAATGTACAAAAAAGTTGCAAGAATCATACAATAACTCCTGTATATCCTTCTTCCAGATTCACCAACTGAATTCACCAACTGAAAAGTGGCATTTTGCCATGTTTGCTTTCTCTCTCTCCACACTCACACCTAATTAATGAACACTTGAGGATAAGCTGCAGAATCGAGATCCTTATTCTTTAAATCTCCAATCCTGCCACAGATTAAGGACCCTTGTTCTTAAGAACAAGAATATTCTCTTACGTAATCACAGTATAACGCCTATTAGATGCATATTAGAAATATGTGTATTATTAGAAATTCAGCATAGTTGATGCTATTATCATGGCCAATCAGAAACTGAAATATTAATATTTAGTATAACATTTGTGTATTAGTCTGTTCTCACACTGCTAATAAAGACATACCAGAGACTGGGTAATTTATAAAAGACAGAGGTTTAATGGACGCACAGTTCCACATGGCTGGGGAGGCCTCACAATCATGGAGGAAGGCAAAGGAGAAGCAAAGGTCTGTCTTACATGGTGGCAGGCAAGACAGCGTGTGCAGGGGAACTATCATTTATATAACCATCTGATCTTGTGAGACTTACCACCAAGAGAACAGTTTGGGGGAACCGCCCCCGTAATTCAATGATCTACACCTGGCACCGCCCCGACACATGGGAATTATTACAACTCAAGGTGATATTTGTGTGTGGACACAGCCAAACCATATCAATTTGGACTAACTAGAATCTGAGCACTGACTGTGAATGACTTTTAGAAAAACAACTGTCAGTGTCTATCTGGGAGTTAAGATAGATTACGCCCAAGGCACACTTTCAGTAACTGTGATAGTCATTAGGACTACTGACAAACTCCCCTTTTCTTCTGGGCGCTGCTCTTTCTAACTTCCTTCAAATATATTAATAGGTGTGTCTATGAGCCTTAAATTGATCCATGAAACACAGTGGAAGTGACAGCTCCTTCTGGGCAGAAGCATTACAAGCCAATGAGAGATGCGCCCCATTTCCTTTTCCTGCCTCAGAGATAAGGGAAGCATGTCTTGAGATGAATCTCCAATCCACCTGGGTCCAAGTGACTTTAATAGGCAGACATAACCCCCACTAGTCTCAGGCATGAAGCATGAGCCAGAAAGACACCCATGTTATGTGACTGAGATTTCAGAGAAGTTAACACTGCAAAACTTAGTTCACACTAATTCATAATGATGTACTAAACCCTCATTTAGTCAACTCAAATCAGATTTCATGTGCTAGTAATAATCAAACCTCTCCAACAACACTGTAATTTTGGAACCTATCCATTACCTGCCTAGAATGAAGGGAATTAAAGTATAATTACGATGAAGCTGTTCAGGTGGAAGAAGTAGATAATAAAATTTGAATACCCTTGCTAGTAGGAATTCACCCTACGAAAATAAAACAGTTAAAACTCATTTTCCAAACATTTACTGAGTACAAACTATTTGCCAGACCCAATAGACTGCTCAGTACAGGATGGCTAAAGGAGAAAAATGAATTCAAGTTTGGCAGAGAAAAAATACCTATAAGATACATTTCAATACAACGTGATAAGCATTATGTTAAATGACATGTACGACAGACCGTGAAGGCACAGAGAGAGGAACACTAACAGCCTACAGCTATTGGGAAAGCATAGATTCAATTTTAAAATTCAGAAATGGAGGCCGGGCGTGGTGGCAGTGGGATCATGAGGTCAGGAGTTCAAGACCAGCCTGGCCAACATGGTGAAAACTCATCTCTACTAAAGACACAAAAAATTAGCCAGGCGTGGTGGCGCATGCCTGTAATGCCAGCTACTCGAGAGGCTGAAGCAGAAGAATCGCTTGAACCTGGGAGGCAGAGGCTGCAGTGAGCCAAAATTGCACCACTGCACTCCAGCCTGGGCACCAGGGCAAGATTCCGTTTCAAAAAAAAATCAGAGATGGAAGAGCACTCCCAGCAGAGAACTGAAGGCAGAATCATAGAGACATAAAATAACTCAATGTGAAGCTGTTTTACATTCAGTAGAGCTAGAAATAGGGTGTCAATGAGGTGATAACTAGAGTTGAGGCAAGACAGATAGGCCCAAGACAAGTTGCAAACAGTCTTAATGTTATACTAAGAAATTTGGTGTCCATCTTATAGCCATTAAAGTCTTTTACTCAAGGGAAAGGGATGCCCCAAACTTCTTTTAGAAAGGCTCAGTGAAGAGAAAAGTTTCAAGACAGAAGAACTAGGAGACAGGATGCTATTGAAGAAGTCCACTGAAGAGGGCTGTAGAAGTAGATGCAGAAGGGGATGAAAGAGAATTGGAAATAACCGTAATGTCTAAAAAGGGAAATTATAAAATTAGTATATATTAACTCAATGAAATTAACAAAAGTACTTAATATGAACATTAGACATGGATACAAAAACAAAACATATAATTGAATATGAACTGAGCCCAGAAGATGAACAAAAATTAAATTTGATGCATGATGATAGTAAGATGTGTGGTGATCTATTTATCTCTAAAAATTCTTTCAATGTCACTGCAAAATCTTTACAAGTTTAAAAAGTTTCTCTAGATTCAAAGTGCAAAGAAGTAAAAGCAAAGCAAAAGAGGCTATGAAGCTATCTATGTCCAATAGAAGCACAAAGACCCAGGGAACATCACTGCCGAAAAGAAAAAGAAATTCTATTTCTCTCAATCTCCTTTATTCCTAAGCAGTATATTCACTTATTCCAGTTTTCAAACTGAAATTTCTTTCCTCAAAGTCCTTTCTTTCAGCCCACATAGAAATTACAGATTCAAATTTTCTATTTTTCTTTTTTTTTTTTTGAGTCAGGGTCTCGCTCTGTTGCCCAGGCTGGAGTGCAGTGATGCAATCTTGGCTCACTGCAACTTCCACCTACTAGGTTCAAGCAATCCTCCCACCTGAGCCTCCCCAGTAGCTGGGACTACAGGCACGCACCATCACATTCGGCTAATTTTTGTACATTTTGTAGAGACGGGATCTCACCATGCTGCCAAGGCTGATCTCGAACTCCTGGGCTCAAGCAATCCACCCACCTCAGCCTCCCAAAGTGCTGCAATTACAGGTGTGCATCACCGCACCTGGCCCTCAAATTTTCTATTTTTCTATTATTGTTCATTACACTGTAAGTATGGCTCTTCAAATGCCACATCAGATACAGGTACCACAGGCTATGAACACTTGCCCTACACATATTTCAATGATCAGTAGTATTTATAATTGAGACTTTTAAACATTATCTGATCCTCATAGATAGCCACGAGATTATACTAATAGAAAAGTAGAAGACTATACTTTATAATTTTATAGTATGTTTCATTAAGGTTTGAAACAAAATGGGGTGGGAATAGGTGCTTTCTGTTCTATCTAAGGTTAACAAAAAAACTAGAATTAAAGAGTCAAATATTTAATGCAGCATTAAACCTTCCCAGCATTCTAGTTAATCAAGGTTTTAACCATACTTGAAATCAGCCCACCACAGGCTTGATCTACCATAGTTACTGCTAGATAATGTGATCTTGACTTTTGAAGTAATATATTATAACTCATATAAATGGTGCCTAGATATTTTAGTGACAAATAGCTTCTGTGCAGTATTTCATTTTTTAGCTTTAAATATTTAGGTTTAATAATTATCTAGTTTAGAGACAGTAGAAGTTAGAAAGAAAGCTGCAGAAATAACATTTGGAAAACTTTAGAAAGGGTAGGCCAATATGTCCTGGAATGATTTAGGTACAACCCCAGACAAGAGTAAATCGGAATTAATATATTATGTTACTAACTCATTTAAATGTATACTGTCCTAAAACTTCACCATCCAACAGATTCACTCTATCTTAGGAAAGCAAAGGAACCAAAGAAAAATGGGTTTTAACAAAAAATAAAAGCAACTTACTTGTACTGCATATTTGTAAAACTGCTCTGATAGTTCTCCTAGCTCCTCCCTCATTTTACAGGTGTTGGGAAACTCCTCAAGTCGGTCCAACTGCTCCACTTCAGCAATGGGATATGGCTTCTCTTTTAAGACCTGTACAATCTGGAAACGGCACACGCCTGTAATCAACAGAGTGTAGTGGGGCTTGGGCCAGTTGCTGCCCACAACCTGAACGGCCAGTGCAGCTGTGCCAATCCTGAAAAACACACAAAACATCGGCATTATAAACATTCAATATAGTAGAACAGAAACTCACTTCAGAAAGTGTTGGCTTTTCTGATACATTCATTAAGCAAAATACATCTGAAGTGTAAATAAATTGTTTCTCTAACTTAGCATCCAGTATGTGGCCTCTTCCGCCACTACCCTCAGCTATACGGCAAAGCAGACCATCTCACTATAATCCGCACCTCTTTTAAAAAATTAGGTAGGAATTTGTAAACACTTGGATTATTCACGCATAAAAATGTAAGAGAAAAGCAGCTGAGAATTACATCTCTTAAATTAACGTTGCCAACTAAGAATAAGGCAATCTTATACCAGGATAAATATTATCAATTTAATTACATTTAGATATAAATAGCATAAACCAATCTAAGAAATCTCTGTTCCAACACCAGTTGTGCTACTAACATCAAGTCAGTTTTCTTACATAATCCGTCTATGAAACTTCCACATACCCACCTTATCACAAACGGCCATCACAAACTGGGAACTTATATATATGCCCTTAACACTGAATTTCTAAGTGTGAGGGCTAAATATTAGAGTCCACACACTGCCATAGACTGAGGAGAGCTAAAGAAAGACCCACATCTCAAAAGGTCTCAACCTAGTTCTAAGTGGTAATCACTTTACCTAACAATAGGTGAAAAGGCTTCAAGTCTCAGCTCCTCATCAGCAAATACAACTCTGATCAAGTCACATATAAATTTAATTCACAGAAAGGAAGCTTCATCCAAACTAAGTCAGTTATATAAAATACAAAAATCAACACTGAGAGGACAATTCCAGATCCCAAAATAAATAATATTTTCTCCCTTCAGCCATAGGAAAAGTGGTAATTCCAGAAAAGAAAATAGAAGGACTAGAACTCTCAACACCCTAGGAAAGCGGTAATAGAAGACCACACCTGCCCATCTCAAAGATAATAAATCATATAATACAGGATGTGAATATGTGACTGAACTTGCTTACTTCTACACACAGTGAGTTCTTGATTACTTCCTTATAAATTACTCATTCCGTAGATTACACACAGCCTTTGGCTTCTTTCTGCCACTCAGCTTATTCTGAACTACGTCTATCCTTTCTTACCTTTCAGTCATTATGTTTACAATAAAAACTGATTTAAATAATAACTTAAGCCAAACAACTGAGAAGATAAATTGGTGAGGGAAAAAAATCACACACATAAAAAACTTGAAATTATTTAGCAATTAGCTATTATTTTGACTTATTTGTGTTGTGGTTGCTTTTCTTCAATCAATAGTAGACCATATTTCCCACTTCTGAAAGCCCACTCAGATTGCCTGAGAAAGGTGAGCCACATCTAAACTGATTAGAGAATAACTTAAACCATAATTAATTGCAGATGATATTCATCAATGTTTGTACAATGCTGAAAGAGCTCACAGTCCTGTTTGTATATAAAACATCCACAGACAAGAAACTGGATTCCCAGCCTAAAGGGTTTACAAAGTAGAAACCAAGGAGGAACCAGAAAGAGAGACAAATCCAAACCTCCGATCAGGAGACAAATTTAATTATTTGGGCTACGTCATTGGGCTAAAAGGTGATGCTAAAGAGGTTTTTTTTTTTTTTTTTGAGACGGAGTCTCACTTTGTCACCAGGCTGGAGCACAGCAGCGTAATCACGGCTCACTGCAACCTCCGTTTCCTGGGTTCAAGTGATTCTCCTGCCTCAGCCTCCCAAGTAGCTGCGACTATAGGCGCACACCACCACGCCCAGCTAATTTTTTGTATTTTTTGTAGAGATGAGGTTTCACCATGTTGGCCAGGATGCTCTCGATCTCTTCACCTAATGATTCGCCCACCTCGGCCTCCCAAAGTGCTGGGATTACAGGTGTGAGCCACTGTGGTTTCTTTGTTTGTTTTTTAGAGGGAGTCTCGCCCTGTCGCCCAGGCTGAAGTACAATGGCGTGATCTCAGCTTACTGCACTCTGCCTCCTGGGTTCAAGGGATTCTCGTGCCTCAGCCTCCCAAGTAGCTGGGATTACAGGCATACACCACCACGCCCAGCTAATTTTTGTATTTTTAGTAGAGATGGGGTTTCACCATGTTGGCCAGGCTGGTCTTGAACTCCTGACCTCAGGTGATCCACCCACCTCAGCCTTCCAAAGTGCTAGGATTACAGGCGTGAGCCACCACACCTGGCCAAAAGGGGTTTTCTTATAAAGCAAATACAATATTTTTGCTGTGAAAGGAAGATGTTCCAAACTGAAGAGATTAAGCTGAAGGTATAGATGTATACATGTCTTAATTGCTTTTTACTTAAAATCACTTATAGTTGACTAGATATTATCCCTTTTAAAAAAAATCTTTTTTTTTTTTTTTTTTTTTTTTTTTTTTTTTATCAGAGATGGGATCTCATTATGTTGACCAGGCTGATCTCCAACTACTGGCCTCAAGCAATGCTCCCATCTCGGTCTCCCAAAGTGCTAGGATTATAGGCATGAGCCACCACGCCCAGCCTAGAATATATCCCTTTTAAAGAAAATTATAGATGGCCAGAAACAGAGTACCTGGTGAGACACTGTGGGTGAAAAGCATAGTGAAAAAGAATCTATTGTATATTGGGCCTCAGGTTTTATATGTACAAACAGGTAAATAAACAAAATACTCAACTAATATTTTCCTTCTATGATATACAAAAGGTTGTATATCAAGTCAGTCATTTTTCTAAAAATTCTGGCTCTTCTATTGTATGTGCATTATTAGGTATGCTCAAAAGGCAGCATTTTAATTTTGCAATAGATCCAAACTTATACATCCCAATGACTGGTGTCCTTCCCTTTAGCTAGTAGCTCTATAAATCTACATCCTAATTATGATATTGTTCAAAGAAGTTTTGAAACCCCTAACTCGAATCTATCCTCAGAGTTTGTAAGATAATGTTTTAATCCAAATCCTAACTCAAATCTACCCTCAGAGTTTGTAAAATATTGTTTTAATTCAAATGAGGTCTGACTACAATGGTTATAATTTGTGTAATTTGGAAACTGACCTAAATAATATAAGAGTTCCAAACATATTTAAGAATCATCAACTGCAGTAGTGGGAAAATCTAAAAGCAGCACTACTGGAAAAAGCAGTTTTCCAAGATGAGGATATTATGTAAATATCTAATTCCAGCCTATATGCCCAGCACTTCCTCTTTTTTTTTTTCCCCCTATAGACAGAATCTTGCTCTGTCACCCAGGCTGGAGTGCAGTGGTACAATTATAGCTCACTGCAGCTTCAATCACCTGGGCTCAAGTAATCCTCCACCTCAGCATCATGAGTAGGTGGGAGTACAGGCACGTGCCACCAGGCCCAGCCACTTTAAAAAAATTTTTTTACTCAAAGCCCTTAACTTTTCTTGGAATCTTTAATCTTCCAAGACCTTCCTGCAATGATGTTAGTTCAGTTCAGCCCGTGTTGGAATAATATGGGGCCTCCCCACTCCTCTCTTTAATCCCCTTTTGTGAAAATCTACATTTAAAACTACCCATTTGGATATAGGTTTAGAATGCTTTGCAGTTTCAAAAGGCTTTCCTATGTATACTTCATTTTATACCTCCTTTCACCCCATGAAGAAGGTAGTATTATTTCCTTATTACAAGTGAGTAAATGAGATTCAAAAAGGTAGAACATGGCATGGTGGCTCACGCCTATAATCCCAGCACTTTGGGAGGCCGAGGCAAGTGAATCGTTTGGGCTCAGGAGTTTGAAACCAGTTTGAGCAACATGGCAAAACCCCGTTTCCACCAGAAAAAAAAAAGCTAGGCATTGTGGCACGTGCCTGTAGTCCCAAACACTCAGGAGGCTGAGGTGGGAGGATCACTTGAACCTGGGAGGCAGAGGTTGCAGTGAGCTGAGATGGCACCACTGCACCAGCATGGGTGACAGTGAGACCCTGTCTCAACAAAATAAAAGTAGAACAACTTAGTTATACATGGTTACAAGAAAATTTAATAGAAATAAATTTAAATTTAAAATTTAAAGGATAAACTTAAATTTAATAAATTGAGTTCCTTACTTATATTTTAAGACAAACTTTACTTTTTTCTCATCACAATGGACAATAGGTACCACTTCTACCTACAAGAATTATAAACATAGGCCAGGCATGGTGGCTCACACCTGTAATCCTAACACTTTGGGAGACTGAGGCAGGAGGATCACTTGAGCCCACAAGTTTGACACCAGCCTGGTGAGGGGGACTGAGAAGTCGGCACTATGAGGAAATGAAGCCATGTACCCTGAAAAGTGTAAATTTGGAAGAAAGCTGGATGACCATCTTGAAATGCTTGAAAGGATATTGTACAGGTAGTGCTAAATTATGACCCCTTTTCACTAAGAAAACAATGGGTCACTCAGGAAGCACTAAAAATGCAGTTCTACTAAGCAGAAAAACGCAGGGTACCCTGGGTCAGCATGGCAGCCAAGTTCTATACTGCAGGACAAGTCCAAAGCTCCTCCTTTAAAAAGGCTCCTGCAGGCAACATGCCTGCACACTAATGTGCAGAAAGGGACTGTACTACTCAAAACCACCAAGGAAGTGGCAGAGGTAAGTCAACATCTAAACCTGCCACTCTGTGTGGCAAAGAACGCTGGGAGCAAATTACTTCTGCTGCTCCTTGAAGGCTGCAGCCAGTGTCACCTGGATGGTGTAAAGTAAACAAGAGACAGGAACAGAGCCCCTCGTCTCACCTCTGCGCTACCATACAGAAAAGCAGGTAACTGGGGAAGGACAGATTTGTGCATGGAAACAGACTAATGCTATGGATAACTCAGTATTAGTATTATTAAAGCTTTTTTTTTTTTTAAGTAGAGTGTTTTAAAAGCCATATTAGAGAAAAAAAGACATTGGAAACTATTACCAAGGAATATGGTACAATCTTTCCACATAGGCTTTTTAAGTAGCAAACAATACGTCTAGGATAACTAGATGGTCTGATGAGTTCTTTTAATGCTGGAATTCTATGAAGACTTTTCAATGTACGTTTTCTAATTTAAATGATTAAATTTTAAATCATTTAACCCTGCCACTCTGTGTGGCAAAGAACGCTGGGGGCAAATTACTTCTGCTGCTCCTTGAAGGCTGCAGCCAGTGTCACCTGGATGGTGTAAAGGAAACAAGAGACAGGAACAGAGCCCCTCGTCTCACCTCTGGGCTACCATACAGAAAAGCAGGTAACTGGGGAAGGACAGACTTGTGCATGGAAACAGGCTAATACTATGGATAACTCAGTATTGGTATTGTTAAAGCTTTTTTTTTTTTTTTTTTTTTAAGGAGAGTGTTTTAAAGGCCCTATTAGAGAAAAAAAAGACATTGGAGGCACATGGATACATATGTAACAAACCTGCACATTGTGCACATGTACCCTAAAACCTAAAGTATAATAAAAAAAAAAAAAGACATTGGAAACTATTACCAAGGAATATGGTACAATCTTTCCACATAGCTTTTTAAGTAGCAAACAATACTTCTAGGATAACTAGATGGTCTGATGAGTTCTTATAATGCTGGACTTCTGTGAAGACTTTTCAATGTATGTTTTCTAATTTAAATGATTAAATTTTAACATTGCTACTCAGTTAAAGGCAATAATATGAACATCAAGGATCAGATCACACGGTATCTGATTATTAGTGATTACTTTCAAGCAGGAGAATTGAGGATTGTTGTTTTGGAGGGATTTTCATAAAATAAATTAAAAACCTGAAGGGTATGGTGGCGCTTGCCTATAGTCCCAGCTACTCCAGAGGCCAAAGCAGGGGATAGCTTGAGTCCAGGAGTTCGAGACCAGCCTAGGCAACATAGTGAGACCCACATTTCTACAAAAAATTTAAAAATTAGCTGGGTGTAGTGGTGCACGCCTATAGTCCCAGACACTCCGGAAGCTGAGGCAGGACGATCACTTGAGCCCAGGAGCTCAAGGTTGCGGTGGGCTGCGATCACGCCACTACACTTCAGCCGAGGAGACAGAATGAGACTCTGTCTCAAAAAATAAATGAATAAATAATAAAAACCCTCCAAAATCTTGCCAGAATAATACCAACAAATAGTGAAACTTAAAATGTGACTAAATCGACTTTTCAAGTTCACAATGTGCCATGACTAATCAATACATAGGCACAGTAGAAAGAAAATGAAAAGTCTAATCATGACCACTCTTGCCTAGACAGGGAACTAAGTGCCTGGGCACAGAAGGCAAAAAAATTTGGGAAAAGTAAGCAGAAGGAGCAGGGTCATATGTTGGGAAACTAGAATCCAATACAATTTATCAAAGAGTACTGAAACTTGGAATGTGACCAATTTCACTCAGGCAGTAACCAAAGCAGGTCAGATGGGAGCCAAAATATTTTCCATGCTTGAGAAAATCAAGGCTTTTACAATATAAATGAATACTGGGCTGTTGTGGAAGGTTTGTTGGTCTTTGTTCCTTTGTTTTGTTTTCTTTTAACGGGGGTGGGGGGGAGGTACCCGTCTCCTTTGAGAATCTGAAGAAAGCAAAGGATTCTCCTTTAAAAAATGTACATAATCACAAGATTTTGAGGAAAAATAAGGCATGTCCAACCCTCTGGAAATCCGTTCAGAGTCAGGAACCCCTAATTTAAAAATGAGGGATAACTGCCAGGAAAGGAGAAGCTCTAAACTGAAAACACAACACCTCCAGTAGAGTTAGGAATAGGAGGCGGGTGCTTGGGAGCTGAGTTTGAAGATACTTGTTGAGAGCACATTATATACCAGCATTGTCCAATAAAAATATAATGTGGGCCACATATAAAATTTTAGTGGCCATATTATAAAGTAAAAACAGCAGGAATCTTAATATTTTATTAACCCCAAGTACTCAAAATACTACCGTTCCAACATTTAATCTATATGAAATGTATTAATCAAAAAGTTTTTTTCAAAATCAGGTGTGTATTGTACACTTACAGCACATTTAGGGTGACCAACCTCCTGGTTTCCCTGGGATGGAGAGGCTAAAACATAGGACTTTCAATGCTAAAACAGACAATCCCAGCAAACCAGGACAATTGGCAACTCTATCATCTCAATTTGACGAGCCACATGCACTACACAGTACTGGACAGCACAGTCATCCATCATGCATGGTGCAAAGCGGAATATACACATTATTCAATTTATTCTTCATAACATGCCTAAGAGATGGATGCTGTCAGTTTCCAAACTACAGACTAAAAGAAATAGAGGTTAAGGCTCTCACCCAAAGTCACACCAATAGGGCGACGGTATTGGGCAATACAGTAGTAAGCCTGGGGCCTAAGAAATGTTATGAGTGAAGCAGCAGAGGTGAGAAGCTACGAAAGTTCCAGAAAGAGGGACCAGCGAAAATGTAAGCAGGAAACGCCCTTTACAAAGGGAAACAGAAAGATCGGGGGAGAAAGAAAAGGGTGGCAGGGAGTATAGAAGGCACCCACAAATAGTGCAGTTTAGGAATGAAACAGGAAAAGTTAAATTAACTCACGGAGCAGAGAATGCCTCAGCGGACAAAAATGACGGGTGACGGAAAAGGGGAGGCGGATAGGAGGAAAGGGCAGTGGGGAGAAAGGTGGAAAACGAAGGAAAGTGAAGGCAGAGATCACCGGGGAGAAAGAAAGGGCCTGAAAAGTTAAAAGCACTGGCCTCGGGGGCTGAAGACCGAGGGCGAGGAATTGCCGAGGGAGAAAGAGGATCCAAATTAAATTATCCAGAACGGTAGGGAACTGTGTAGTTTCACCACATGTCAGGCACTACTTCACGAACGATCTCATTCATGGTCATGGTGCAGGTATCTGTCATCCCCATTTTGCACGTGATAGCACCGGAGAGGCGAAACCGAGCCGCGAAGGCCGCCCCGAACCGAGCCTCGTGCTCAAGGCAGGCCGTGGCCTGGGCCCGGGTCCCCAGAGGAGGCCGCGCCGCCCGTCGCCGCCGTGGGGGCAGCCAGGCCTACCTGTGCAGCGGCGGCAGGTCCTGCGCGTCGCTGGCGGGGTCAGGCGTGTTGGGGATGACGCCCAGGATGGTGCTTTGCAGCGACGTGCCCTTCAGAAGGCGGCTCCGCACCAGCTGCAGGTTGCGGGCCGAGTCCACGCTGGTGCGCATGGTGGAGCCGGGCAGCAGGACGCCCTCGTGGGTAAGCAGCAGCGGGAGGCGGCTGGGGATCTGGATGGGGCTCACTGATGACATGCTGGCAGCCTTTCGCACTGGCGGCTGTCAAAAGGAGCCAGACAGGCAGCTGCCCGCGGCCTGCCCCGCACCCACCAAACCTCAGACCCGCCTCCGCGCCCCCGCTTCCGGCTACGCGCTACGGTCCGTCCCCGGGCCCAAAAGCCATCGCTTCGCGCTGCTCTCTCGCAGAGCCTCCCGGTAAGAATTAAGCGTCGTACCTATGCGAAAAGAGGTGCACTCAAGCGTGAGGCGACTTTCGCCTCACTTACAGAGTATATTTGAAAGGATGATCTTATTTGATTTGTATATACTTGAAGTGTTTTTAACTTTTTTTCAATTTTTTACATATACTTGAAGTGTTTTTAACCTTTGATTCGAACTAATTATTTATGTATTTATGTATGTATTTATTTATTTATTTATTTTGAGACAGATTCTCGCTCTGTCGCGGAGGCTGGAGTACAGTGGCGCCATATCCGCGCCTTGGAGCCTCCGCCTCCCGGGTTCAAGCGATTCTCCTCCCTCAGCCTCCCGAGTAGCTGGGATTACAGATGCCCGCCACCACACCCAGCTAATTCTTGTATTTTTAGTAGGGAGGGGAATTCACCATGTTGGCCAGGCTGGTCTCTAACTCCTGACCTCAAGCGATGCGTCCACCTCGGCCTCCCAAAGTGCTGGGATTACAGGCGTGAGCCAACATGCCGGGCCCGAATTGATTTTAGGTGTACAAAACTACAGCAAAGAGTTTCTATATAGCTTTCGCCCAGTTTCGTCTGTTATCATCTTGCATAATCATAGTTCAATTATCAAAACCAGGAAATTAACATTACTATCGTTTAACCTATAGACCTTACCCAAATTTTGCCAGTTTTCCCACTAATGTCCTTCGTTGGATCCAGTCCAGGATCCAATATCCAGGATCCTGTTATGAAATCTCCTAGGTGTTTTGTTATGAAATCTCCTAGGTGTTCTCTAATCTGTGGCAAGTCCTTAATTTCTTTTTATTTTTATTTGTTTTGAGACGGAGTCTCTCTCCGTCGCCCAGGCTGGAGTGCAGTGGCGAGATCTCAGCTCACTGCAAGCTCCACCTCCCGGGTTCATGCCATTCTCCTGCTTCAGCCTCCCGAGTAGCTGGGACTACAGGCTCCCGACACCACGCCAGGCTAATTTTTTGTATTTTTAGTAGAGACGGGGTTTCACCATGTTAGCCGGGATGGTCTCGATCTCCTGACCTCGTGATCCGCCCACCTCGGCCTCCCAAAGTGCTGGGATTACAGGCGTGAGCCACCGTGCCCGGCCAATTTTTTCTTCTTTTAAAACCTCGATACTTTTTTTGTTTTTGTTTTTAATTTAATTTAATTTAACTTAATTTTTTTATTATAGTTTAAGTTCTAGGGTTCATGTGCACAACGTGCAGGTTTCTTACATATGTATACATGTGCCATGTTGGTTTGCTGCACCCATTAATTCTTCATTTACATTAGATATATCTACTAATGCTATCCCTCCCCCCTCCCCCCTCCCCTCACCCCACGACAGGCCCCCCAGTGTGATGTTCCCCACCCTGTGTCCAAGTGTTCTCATTGTTCAGTTCCCACCTACGAGTGAGAACATGCAGTGTTTGGTTTTCAGTCTTTGTGATAGTTTGCTCAGAATGATGGTTTCCAGCATCATCCATGTCCCTACAAAGGACATGAACTCATCATTTTTTATGGCTGCATAGTATTCCATGGTGTATATGTGCCACATTTTCTTAATCCAGTCTATCATTGTTGGACATTTGGGTTGGTTCCAAGTCTTTGCTATTGTGAATAGTGCCACAATAAACATACGTGTGCATGTGTCTTTATAGCAGCATGATTTATAATCCTTTGGTTATATACCCAGTAATGGGATGGCTGGGTCAAATGGTATTTCTAGTTCTAGATCCCTGAGGAATCGCCACACTGACTTCCACAATGGTTGAACTAGTTTACAGTCCCACCAACAGTGTAAAAGTGTTCCTATTTCTCCACAACCTCTCCAGCACCTGTTGTTTCCTGACTTTTTAATGATGGCCATTCTAACTGGTGTGAGATGTTATCTCATTGTGGTTTTGATTTGCATTTCTCTGATGGCCAGTGATGATGAGCAGTTTTTCATGTGTCTGTTGGCTGCATAAATGTCTTCTTTTGAAAAGTGTCTGTTCATATCCTTTGCCCACTTTTAGATGGGGTTGTTTGATTTTTTCTTGTAAATTTGTTTAAGTTCGTTGTAGATTCTGGATATTAGCCCTTTGTCAGATGGGTAGATTGTAAAAATTTTCTCCCATTCTGTAGGTTGCCTGTTCACTCTGATGGTAGTTTCTTTTGCTGTGCAGAAGCTCTTTAGTTTAATTAGATCCCATTTGTCAATTTTGGCTTTTGTTGCCATTGCTTTGGTGTTTTAGTCATGAAGTCCTTGCCCATGCTTATGTCCTGAATGGTATTGCCTAGGTTTTCTTCTAGGGATTTTATGGTTTTAGGTCTAACATTTAAGTCTTTAATCCATCTTGAATTAATTTTTGTATAAGGTGTAAGGAAGGGATCCAGTTTCAGCTTTCTACATATGGCTAGCCAGTTTTCCCAGCGCCATTTATTAAATAGGGAATCCTTTCCCCATTTCTTGTTTTTGTCAGGTTTATCAAAGATCAGATAGTTGTAGATATATGGCATTATTTATGAGGGCTCTGTTCTGTTCCATTGGTCTATATCTCTGTTTTGGTACCAGTGCCATGCTGTTTTGGTTACTGTAGCCTTATAGTATAGTTTGAAGTCAGGTAGCATGATGCCTCTAGCTTTGTTCTCTTGGCTTAGGATTGTCTCGGCAGTGCGGGCTCTTTTTTGGTTCCATATGAGCTTTAAAGTAGTTTTTTCCAATTCTGTGAAGAAAGTCATTGGTAGCTTGATGGGGATGGCATTGAATCTATAAATTACCTTGGGCAGTATTGCCATTTTCATGATATTGATTCTTCCTATGCATGAGCATGGAATTTTCTTCCATTTGTTTGTGTCCTCTTTTATTTCGTTGAGCAGTGGGAAAACCTTGATACTTTTGAAGGATATCAGTCAGTTATTTTGTAGAAGTTCATTCAATTGGAGTTTATCTACTGTTTCTCATGATTAGATCAATGATATGCATTTTGGGGCCAAATACCATGAAAGAGATGTTGTGGGCCTGATGCAGTGGCTCACACCTGTAATCCCAGCACTTTGGGAGGCCGAGATGGGTGGATCATCTGAGTCAGGAGTTCGAGACCAGACTGGCTAACATAGTGAAATCCCGTTTCTACTAAAAATACAGAAAATTAGCCAGGCGTGGTGGTGCATGCCTGTAATCCAGCTACTTGGGAGGCTGAGGCAGGAGAATTGCTTGAACTCAGGAGGCAGAGGTTGCAGTTAGCCAAGATCAGGCCATTGCACTCTGGCTTGGGCAACAAGAGTGAAACTCTGTCTCAAAAAATAAAAAAAAAGCGATGTTGTGGCCATGTGATATATGATGGTGAAATGTCTTACTAATGATGATTTGAATCTTGACTACTTGGTGAAGGTGGTATCTGCCAGATTTTTTCACTGTAAGTTACCATTTTTCTCTTTGTAATTAGTAAGTATTGTTTAAGGAGATAATTTCACATTTATTTATTTATTTATTTATTTATTTTTTTCTTCAACTTTTATTAGGTTGGTGCAAAAGTAATGGCAAGAAACCGCAATTACTTTTGCACCAACCTAATATTTTAAGTTCTGGGGTACATGTGCAGATGTGCAGGTTTGTTACATAGGTAAACATGTGCCACGGTGGTTTGCTGCACAGATCAACCCATAACCTAGGTATTAAGCCCAGCATCCATTAGCTATTCTTCCTGATGCTCTGTCTCCCCCTACTCCTGCCCCCATCAGGCCCCATTGTGTTGTTCCCCCACCATGTGACCATGTGTTCTCATCCTTCAGCTTCCACTTATAAGTGAGAACATGCAGTGTTTGGGTTTCTGATCCTGTGTTAGTTTGCTGAGGGTAACAGCTTCCAGCTCCATCCATGTCCCTGCAAAGGACATAATCTCATTCCTTTTCATAGCTGCATAGTATTCCATGGTGTGTATGTAACATATTTTCTTTATCCAGTCTATTGTTGATGGGCATTTAGGTTGATTCCATGTCTTTGCTATTGTGAATAGTGCTGCAGTGAACATACGTGTGCGTGTATCTTCAAAATAAACTGATTTATATTCCTTTGGGTATATACCCAGTAATGGAATTGCTGGGTCAAATGGTATTTCTGCCTCTAGAACTTTAAGGAATTACCATACCATCTTCCGCAATGGTCAAACTAATTTACACTCTCACCAACAGTGTAAAAGTATTCCTTTTTCTCTGCAACCTCGCCAGCATCTATTGTTTCTTGACTTTTTAATAATTGCCATTCTGACTGGTGTGAGATGGCATCTCACTGTGGTTTTGATTTGCATTTCTCTAATGTTCAGTGATGTTGAGTTTTTTTTCATGTTTGCTGGCCACATGAATATCTTCTTTTGAGAAGTGTCTGTTCATGTCATTTGCTCATTGTTTAATGGGGTTGTTTGTTTTTAAATTTGTTTGTAAATTTGTTTAAGTTCCTCCTAGACTCTGGATATTAGACCTTTATCAGATTGCAAAATTTTTCTTCCATTCTGTAGGTTGTCTGTTCACTCTGCCGGTAGTTTCTTTTGCTGTGCAGAAGCTCTTTGGTTTAATTAGATTCCATTTGTCAATTTTTGTTTTTATTGCAATTGCTTTTGTTGTTTTCATCATGAAATCTTGCTGGTGCCTATATCCTGTATGGTATTACCTAGATTTTCCTCTAGAGGGTTTTTTTTTTTTTTTTTTTTTTGTGACAGAGTCTCGCTCTGTTGCCTAGGCTAGAGTGCAGTGGCGCGATCTCAGCTCACTGCAAGCTCCGCCTCCTGGGTTCATGCCATTCTCCTGCCTCAGCCTCCCGAGTAGCTGGGACTACAGGCACCTGCCACCACGCCCGGCTAATTTTTTGTATTTTTGGTAGAGACGGGGTTTCACCGTGTTAGCCAGGATGGTCTTGATCGCCTGACCTCGTGATCCGCCCGCTTCGGCCTCCCAAAGTGCTGGGATTACAGGCGTGAGCCACCTCGCCCGGCCCTTCTAGAGTTTTTATAGTTTTGGGTTTTACATTTAATCGATCTTGAGTTAATTTTTTGTGTAAGGTGTAAGGAAGGGGTCCAGTTTCAAGTTTCTGCATATGGCTAGCCAGTTCTCCCCGCACCATTTATTAAATTGGGAATCCTTTCCCCATTGCTTGTTTTTGTCAAGTTTGTTGAAGATCAGGTGGTTGTAGGTGTAATTTTACATTTATTATTTAGAATTCTACTGTAAGAAAGAGCTGTTCCATCTCCCCCATTTATTTACTTACTCAATTACTTTTTAATGTTAGTATGGTCTCATAGATATTTAGGTTTTATGGATTTTTTTTTTTTTTTAGACTGAGTCTCCTCTGTTGCCCAGGCTGGAGTGCAGTGGTGCGATCTCGGCTCACTGCAAGCTCCACCTCCCAGGTTCATGCCATTCTTCTGCCTCAGCCTCCCGAGTAGCTGGGACTACAGGCTCCCGCCACCATGCCTGGCTAATTTTTTGTATTTTTAGTAGAGACAGGGTTTCACCATGTTAGCCAGAATGGTCTTGATCTCCTGACCTTGTGATCCGCCTGTCTTGGCCTCCCAAAGTGCTGGGATTACAGGCGTGAGCCACCGTGCCCAGCTAGTTTTTATGGATTCTAATCCAATAATATTATTTTTTTTTCTTGAATTGTTTTGGATTTGACCATTTCTGCATGTTGAGATTTGACTTGGGTTTGGCCTTAGGTTGCAGGTGGAATATTTTCTCCAATATGAAGTCCAGCAGTGCTTTCAGAATTCCGGAAGGAATTGAAAGTCCATTCATATCAAGAGTTATTTGTTGAGGGACTTCTCAGTGCTAGGCCCTGAGCTAATTGCAGAGGGGTAGACAGGTCCTAAAACAAGGTCCTACTCTCAAGCATCTCTCAGCCAGGGGAACAGACCCATAGACATCTGAATATGAGGTAGTGCAGGCAGAACTGTGTGTTTACATGTGTGCAACAGATAAGGGAAAGAGAAATCAGGTGACTAGGTGCTGTGGGAGAGACATAAATATAGAAACTTGGAAGCTCCTGCCTAAAGCTCTTTGTCTGACAGGATCCCACCTTCTTTCATTCATTCACTGAACATCATTTTCACATTGCTTAATATTCATTTCAATAACCATTCACTAAAAATATTTTTTGAACACCTATGATGTGCTGGACACTTTTCTAGATAATGGGGAATACATCAGGGAATAAGACAGACAAGATTTCTGCTTTCATGAAGCTGACATTCTAGTGGGAAAAACAAACAATAAGCAAGGAAAGAAATAAGGAAAATATTTCTGGGTAGTAATAAGCCTTTTAGATGGTCAGAGAAGGCCTCTGAAAAGATGACATTTGAACTGAGCCCTGCAGTGTGAGAAAGCATAGATCAGTGTAAAGATTGGGGGGTGGGGGCCAAGGGCACTGTTCTAGGCAGAGAAAGCAGCACTTGCAAAGACCCTGTGGCTAGAATGAATTTAGGGTGTTTGAGGAACCTGTTCCTGGAATGTCTGAGCTTGGGACCTAGTGATTCCAGTTGCAATAAGGTGGGCAGAGTCAGATTATAGAGGGCTATGTAGGCTCTGGTAAGGAGTTTGGGTCTTACTCTAAACCTGATGGAAGCCATGGGAGAGATCAAGTTGAGGAATAACATCATCTAGCTTATATTTTCAAATGTTCATTTTGACTGCAAT
The DNA here is from genome assembly GCF_006542625.1 of Nomascus leucogenys. NCBI lineage: Eukaryota > Metazoa > Chordata > Mammalia > Primates > Hylobatidae > Nomascus > Nomascus leucogenys. The sequence continues at coordinate 15,692 of NW_022095780.1, read as the reverse complement.
GTGGAGAATGGAATGTAAGGATTTAAGATCAAAAGCAGGGAGGCCAGTCAGGAGGTGGTTGCAGTTGTCCAGGCAAGAAGTGATGACTTAGACTAGGAGCAGTTGCTGTCAAGCTATGTTTGACTGTAGCTTCAAGAGAATATGCTGATGGATTGGACATGAAGATTTAAGGAAAAACAGTTGAGAAGGATTATCCTAGGTTGGGGCCTAAGCCACCAGGGCCTGGAGAGAGGTTGAGCCAGTAGCTGAAGATCCTGGCTATAATGAGGGTCTCAGTCACTTCTCTGGATATATACAACGTACCCTACCCTGTGACAGACTCTGAGGGTGATACAGAGATAAAACATATGTGGCCCAGATTCGCAAGCGCTTACCTTTTCATCAAGGGTCTCTCCAAGGGTAAGAGGGGAGGGGCTGCATTCATTCAGGCTTCCAGAGTTTTAACAAAGAACTTCTAAAACCAGCTTACAAACTTTATGGTATATTTTTAAAACACTAATGTTTAATAATTTTAACTCACTTATGCCGGAGGTTGCAATTTTTTTGGATTTTTGCAATCAGACCTCGGTGATGACCTTGAGCAGTAGGATATAAACAACTTTCACATGCTTAGCATTCCCATAATGGAACACTAGGCATCAATGGCCTAATACATATGTGTGCCCCAACAACCACAATAAACAATACTATATAAATGTTCTGTTCACATAATAATGGCTGGATTTCATTTTTAAAACACAAATTAATGCTGCTTTGTAGAAGATGTGGTGTGGTGTGGGAATAGGCCCAAGTTTAACCTGCCTGCTTGATGAAAACCCTCTTTCAACCCTGTCACTATATCTCTGTGATGGGATGTGTCAGCCTACTTTGGAGAACACCAAGAATTTAAATGTGAAGACTTTTGTGACTGTGTGGCTTTCCTAGCTCCTTTTTGGACAGACTCTGCATGTACTTCATTCATTTATCCGCTGAATATTTGTTATGCATATACTATGTGCTGGGCACTGTTCTAGATCCAAGGACACATCTGTGAACAAGACAGACAAGGTCCCTGGTTTCAAAGAGCTTATATTCTAATGAAGTATGCAGAAAACAAATAAGCCAATGAGGAAAGAAATGGCAATTTCAGAATGTGATGAGTAAAGGAAGTATATTAGGAAAATATGCAGAAGGTGGTATGGAGAGAGGGGATCTGGGAAGGTTACTCTGAGGAGGTGGCATTTGAGTAGAGTCCTGAATGTCAAGAATGAACCAGCTCTGCAAGGAGGTGGGAGGAGAATATTCTTGTCAGATATTAGGACCAATGCAAAGATCAAGGTGAGAAGATCATCCTAGCTTCTGAAATTGAGGAGAAGGCCAGGTACTGAGATGTGGGGATTCTGCGGGCAACAAGATGCCCTCCTGAAGCTATTGGAACTAACAGAAGGAAATAAACCTAAGAGCAGAGAAAGTTAAATAGCACAGGGTGAGGTAGAGGAGGAGTAAAATCTAATCACTTAAACTTCTTTAGGGCCCAGCTGGCAGGTGCTTCTGGCTCCTTGCCCTGGACACTTCCTTAGCCATTGATGTACCTTCTGGTCTTGGACACTAGACCCTGCTGCGTAAGAACATGAAAATAAATCAGCTCCTCCAGAAAGCCCATGATACAGGTTACCCTGCTCCAGTGGCTCCCCTCCTGTTCACAGTCTGTTTCACCATATGCAAACAACCCATGTCCAAACCAAATTTGACACCTGACCTTTGCCTCTGGGGATTGGGAAAACACAGGGCTGGAAGCATCTGCTGTTTCCTCTCTATTTTATTCCCAGTCATGTCCTGGTTTCCATCCTGACTACAATGATGGTCTTACACTAATTAGAGTGAATAAACTCCAGCTCCATTTTCTTCCAGAAAGAGAATTGGGAGTCCAGGGAACTTTTCCGGGACTGTCAAGGAAAGTTCTGGAGGGAATTCCCCTGGTCAGTCCAGGAAGTGGAGATGGGCCCCATGGAACTGGAAGGAGGCCCAAGCTAATGTGTGGCTGAGCTCGAGCTCATTTGCTTGGGACGAATGACTGATGTTCTGCAAACATAACTATTACATGCTTGCATTTTCTTAATTTTCGTTGGGTTTCATTTTCCATGTTGTTAGTTTCCTGGATGAATCTTGAATAGGAAGGAGTCACACTATGTGCTGGGCACTCTTCTAGATCCAAAGACACATCTGTGAACAAGACAGACAAGGTCCCTGGTTTCAAAGAGCTTACATTCTAATGAGGTATGCAGAAAACAAATAAGCCAACGAGGAAAGCAATGGCAATTTCAGAATGTGATGAGTAACCCTCATTGCATATCTTTGCATCTCTAGTTGTGAAACCTTCGTTACCTCTCTTTGCAGGTGTATTTGAATAAACCAGGTTGGCAAATCATACTGTAGCTGAGAGGTGAGAGAAAATCTAATTTCTTTACTTGGTCTTTATAAACCTGGTCTTCCTCATGATTCCCCACTTGCTGGTTAATGAGGGAAAAATAAATGTTTTGGCTTACCATTTTAAGATCTTGTTTGAGCCAATAATTTAAGTAATTTTATCAAATAATTCTCACTAAAGGCTCTGTCTAGGAGTTGTCACCTGGCAGAGAAAGAATCAGGGACTTGGAAACAGTTACCTCTGCTCCTAGGCTCTCCCAGGGGAGGTCTTTTATCTACTTGCCCACTGCCTGTCCTGCTGTCTTTGCAAGCCAGCTAGATCTTGGGTAGGCCTTCAAGTAATGCTTTTTTGGCTCACTCACCTGGGGGTGTCCTCTGAGTTGCTAGGCCTCCCCTGTCCCACTTCCATTGGCACCATAACCCCTCCAAGATCTCTCCATGACTCTCAGCTGTTTGCAGCCTGGGTTGTCCACTATGCCACTTGTGGAAAGCCCTTCACCCAGACTTTTAGCAACTTCTTGTTCCCATCTATACCACAGGGAAGCCAAGAAAGCTAACCACCAGGCACAGCCAGCCACAGCCCATAGAGCACTTAGAAGTGAATTGGAAAATGATGTGCCTGGCAAGACGAGGATTTAGGAAAAGGCAGCACTCTCGCAAGATGGATGCCACAGTGGTTGGCTGGCATCTGTTCATACTGCCTCATGAGAATCAGCGGTCAAATTTTCATGAACTTTGAGAGCATAGTTGCTAAACACAAACATTATTAAAAATCAAATTATATAAACTTACAGTTAAATAAATTATATCAAAAACAATGATAATACTAAAAATGTATCATTTCCTACTTATTTTGCTACCTTTTGCTGTTATTTATACTTCTAAGGTTACTTACATCTATTATATCTCTATGGTAGAAACACTATATGATGATGCCGTGCTGCGCATCTCTTCCCAGCTCTGCATTCGGTGGAGTTATGTTGGTATCACATCATGAAATTGGCCATGATGGGTGTGTTTACACCACAGAAATAGGCAAAGGCTACATATCAGGGCTGGATTTATCATTTTGTTGACTGTCTAGTCTTAAGAAAGAAATGTAGGAAATGTTAATAATGCAGATTAAATGTACAAGTGTGTGGTGTCTGTAGCCGTTACATTGTGAGTAGTAAAATAAAATAAGGGAATATTCTTTCAGCATTTGAAAACTATTCAGCAAAGTTACTCAGGTCATTGACAAATGAGTGAAGATTCAACCAACATACATCTCTGGTATTGCACTTTCCTCTTACTTGTTAACATAGAGCAAAATGTTAAGTAGCATTGGCACTATACTTAATCACCAATTGCAGCCACGGGTTTGTTACAGACACAAACGTTTATCAGCACAGCACTGAGGCAGCCCTTTGCGAGGATATGAGACTTGCGCTCTGAAATTTGCTGCCTCCATCCCTTGCTCTATTCCCTTTACTGGGGATCTTTGTGTGTGAATAAATCATACAGCAATATACCGTGGCCCCATCCACAGGGCCTCATTCTAGGGAATCATGCCAGTTTTACTTTAATGCAGCTATATTCTAGGCTGGTTCATGGCAGCCAGTCTTCCTCCCAGAACTGTAAAGAGTGTGTGTCACTCTCTCTTATCTAATACACCTCATTCTCTCTCTTTTCTCTTTTCTATCATCCCTGAAGTGTCTACATTCTACCACTACATGGCAAGTAAGCCTATGGCCTGGTGCCCTGGCTGGGAAGCCTATCTTATATGGTCTGTAGGAAAATTCCAGCAACTGACTCTACCAGATCTGGTTGTGATTTGGTAAAAGGAAGTGGGATGGGAAGGAGTGGGACAAAGAAATCTAGAGTAACTTCTCACAAAGTAGTGGGTTAGCTTGCAGTCTATTTGCTGAAGTACAATCCAATATTTGAGTGTGTGTTTTGTTCTGGTTTTTTGAGATGGGGTCTTGTTCTGTTGCCCAGGCTGGAGTACAGTGGCACAATCTCAGTTCATTGCAACTTCCACCTTCCAGGATCAAGTTATACTTCTGCCTCAGCCTCTCAAGTAGCTGAGACCACAAGCGTGCACCACCACGTCTAGCTAATTTTTTATATTTTTGGTAGAGACAGGGTTTCGCCATGTTGCCCAGGCTGGTCTCAAACTCCTGAGCTCAAGCAGTCCTCCTGCCTCGGCCTCTCAAAGTGCTAGAATTACAGGTGCATGCCATCATACCCAGCCTCAGTATTTGAATGGTGAAAGCTATATCTGAACACCAGGACCAACTACATAATTTGTGGGTCACAGTGCAAAATGAAAATGTGGGTCTTCTTGTTCAAATTTATTAAGAATTTCAGGATGGCAACAGAAAAGCATTCAACTAAGCCTGGGGACCTTCTGAGTGTGGGGCCTTGGGGGGCACAGGCTGCACCCTCATGGCCCTGGCTCTGCTACACACTTTCTCTTTCCATCTCTTCAGAATATTCCTAATTACTACCTTCTCTTCTGTCCCAGGCACATGAATGTTCTGAGTCAAGCAGGGAGTGAGTCACATACTCAGGAAAACAAATATGAAAGGCGTATTTTGTTTTTTAAAAAAGAACCCTGATTATTTAAGTCTCCTAACTTGTCCCCAGATTCCTTCTGGGGTCTGTGAAAACCAAGAGTGAAAGCAGGGAAAAATGATGTTTCTTTCATTCACGTATGCGTCGGTTCATTCTTCATTTATTGAGCACCTGCTGTCCTCCCAGCACATTCCAGGCCCCGGAAATTCAACAGCGAGGAAAGCAGACATGTCCCTGTGTTCATGAGGCTCTCTGTGTAGTGCATAAATGAAGTCTGAACAAATAATGATTCAAACAAATACACAGTTACAGACTGGGATAAAGCAAGAAGACTGATTTTACGAACAGGGCTTTGATAGATCAAAGGAGATTGCCCAGGATCAAGGGTGCGGTGTTAGGGGTGGGTTGGGGAGGGTGGTGGTGGTTAGAGAAGGTTTCGCTAAGTGATTTGGGCCTGAGGCCTGAGAAGATGTTTAAAAAGAGGGATCAAGCACATGCTAAGGAGAGGAAAGAGCAGGCACCCAAACCTCTGCATGGCTGCAAAATGCTCCCTGTAGGGTAGTGCCCCCTCTTCTGGCTGCTCAAGGCGGGATCTAAGCTGCTTCTAACTCCTGCTGTCTTTTCATATTCTCTGATTCTGGGAAACGAAGAATTGGCAGGAACTGAAAATGACTAGGAAGAGGACATACTGGGTGCCCAACTCTTCTGGTGGCCTCGTGAATCTTGGCATCGACATAGGCGATGACATGGTTTCAGGACTTAGTTATGAAAGTAGATCTCTTAGCATCAGCACACCCAGAAACTGAGTTGGCAGAATGCTCTCCATGGTCATAAATTACGTCAAACAATTTCTTCCCATACTTATTTATCCTTGAATTTTTTTTCTTTTCTCTTTTCGCCCTCTCTCTCTTTTTTTTTTTTTTTTTTTTTGACTCAGGGTCTTGCTTTGTCACCCAGGCTAGAGTACAGTGGCACAATCATAGCTCACTGACGCCTCCTGGGTTCAAATAATCCTCCCACCTCAGCCTCCTGAGTAGCTGGGACTATAGGTACATACCACTACGCCCAGCTAATTTTTAAATTTTTCACAGAAATGGGGGTCTCCCTATGTTGCCCAGGCTTGTCATGAACTCCTGGCCTCAATCCTCCTGTCTTGGCCTCCCAAAGCACTGGGATTACAAGCATGAGCCACCCCACCCAGCTACTCTTGATTTTTTTCAAATAGACCTCAGGCTTCCACAATGAGATCAATTATAATCCGTCATCATGGCACACCTTCATGGTTTATGCATATCTCTATGCATAAGATTGTATAGAGATTAGATTGTATCTATCTCTCTGTCACCTATTACCTATTTATCTATGCATTTACTCATATTAATAATAATAATAATAAGCATCTGCAAACCCATCACCAATACATCAGCTTGGACCTTGACAATCACACACAGCAATTGGTCTTCCCCCATTTCATTCCCCAACCCTTCCTACCTGATGTAACCACTATTCTGAATCTCTTTCTGTCAATCCTTGCTGTGCTTTTAAAATAGTATTATTTTATGTAGAATATATTATTTATTCTATATGAAGTCCTAAAATTTTTTTTTTTTTTTTTTTTTTTGAGACGGAGTCTTGCTCTATCACCCAGGCTGGAGTGCAGTGGCCCGATCTCGGCTCACTGCAAGCTCCGCCTCCCGAGTTCACGCCATTCTCCTGCCTCAGCCTCTCCGAGTAGCTGGGACTACAGGCGCCCGCCACCACGCCCGGCTAATTTTTTTGTATTTTTAGTAGAGACAGGGTTTCACTGTGGTCTCGATCTCCTGACCTCGTGATCCGCCCGCCTCGGCCTCCCAAAGTGCTGGGATTACAAGCGTGAGCCACCGCGCCCAGCCGAAGTCCTAAAAATTACTTGTCCTTTTATTTTAGTTGTCAAAAGGGAAACATACAATATTTTAGGATTTGCTTTTTTACTTGTTGGTTTCTTTTTAGTAGATTTACCCTCAAAGAGTGACTTGGTCCCTCATTCTGCAGGTAACTAACTATGGCACCCTTTATTCCTGTCTAAATTGTTTATTATCAGATAAAAATCCAAAGAGGTAGAGTGACTGGGCCAGACTCACTCAGCAAATGTGGGGCAGAGCGAGTGCTGGGATCTAGTTGCCCTGGCTCTCGGTCCCCTGCTTATTCCTGGCATGGAAGCCTTTCTTTAGGAAGCAGGATATGGAAAAATCCATCTCTCCATGGGCATCTGGTCCAACATTCCCTCAGGACAGAATTTACGAGATTTGAAACTGATGCTCTTTTGTTTTTCTTTTCCAAGAAAACCTACACTCTCCAAGATGGCCCCTGGAGTCAGCAAGAGAGAAATCCTGCGGCTCCAGGGAGGACAGCTTTCGCACCGTGGGGGAAGTACGATGCTGCCTTGAGAACCATGATTCCCTTCTGCCCCAAGCCAAGGTGAGTCCTGATGGGGGTGGTGGGAGAGAGCTGTATCCACCAGGGCAATGATCCCCAACCCTCCCAACTAGACCTCTCTCGAAGGTTGCATAACTACATCCCTACACAGCCAAATCCCTTCAGGGCAGCCTAAGGCACACCAGGGAGGCACATCGTCATAGCCATTCATTCATTATTTATTCATTCAGAAAGGATCATTGAGCACCTACATGTGCCAGGCACTGTGCTACATCACAGGGGAAGAACAGTGAGCAAACAGACGTCATCTTTGCCATCATGGACCTCACATGGGAGAGAAAGACAATAAGCAAATAAACTTGTGCATGACATAATTACAAGCTGTTTGAGGAAGGTGCTGTGAAGAAGTATGCGAGTGTTGAGGGACAGGACAACCATGACAACTTGGTAGGTTCTGAGTGGCTTAAGCTGAGTGACACCTAGAGGGAGAACAAGAATTTCCTAAGCAAGAGTAGGAGAAAAATGATCAAGGAACAGCCTGTGGGACAGCCTTGCCTGGAGGGGCAAGGAACACAGCATGATGTGTCCAGGAGCTGAGAAAGAAGGAGGCCAGTGTCGCTGGAGAGTCTTGTGTGATGTGGGTGTGGCATGAGGTGAGGCTGCAGAGGCAGGTGGATCAGACAGGTTCTCAAAGGCCACATTAAGGTTACCAGCCTTGGTTATGGGAGTAACTAAGAGCCACAGGAAGGCCCTAGGCTATCAGCCTTACATTTAAGAATGGAAGAAATTCAGTGTATACCCCCGAATCAATCATAGTTTAATGTAATCATCCCCAAATTGCTTTCTTTTTTTAACAGAAAAAAGTCACAAGAAAATTTTGTTTGTTTGTTTATTTTATTTTATTTTTTTGAGATGGAGTCTCACTCTCTTGCCCAGGCTGGAGTGTAGTGGTGTGATCTGGGCTGACTACAACCTCCACCTCCCAGGTTCAAGTGATTCTCTGCCTCAGCCTCCCAGGTAGCTGAGATTACAGGTGCCCGCCACCATGCCCGGCTACTTTTTATATTTTTAGTAGAGGCGGTTTTCACCATGTTGGCCAGGCTGGTCTCGAACCCCTGACCTCAAGTGATCTGCCTGCCTCAGCCTCTGAAAGTTCTGGGATTACAAATATGAGCTGCCTCACCCGGCCAATTTTAATAGACTTTAAAACTATGTACAAGTATAAAACACTGGTTTTTATTTCAAAAGTTGGTGGAACATATCCAGTCATTAAACACTCAACAAAACGTATGCCAGTAGATTACATAAAGACTATGTACAATATAAAAACAGCTGAAAACAGTCTTCCCTATAAAAATAATTTAAAACGAACTTTTCAATTTAAAATATCATCCATAGCAGAAACAGCCATTTAATATGAGTTGTTTTTTTCTTTTCCTAGCAGTAATGGTTCTAGCTGGGTATTTTATCCATAAAGAACATATTACAAACCCTTTTTATTGTAATAAATACTAAAGCAACATAGGAATACTTTATAATTTAGGACCAAGTTGCTTTCTAACTTAATACAGCCTTGCTTTCAGGGGCCGCTACAGAATCACGCTCCCGTAAGCATGCACACACTCATCCATTTGTCATTTATTGACAAGACCTTAACTCTCTGTTAGTCTGACTCTTCAGCGTTTAATCACCAAAAGTTCATTTTGTGTTTACGATTTCCCCTTCTCTCCAACATGTTTTCTAAGATTTTTATCTATCAACAAACTGCATTTGTTTTCCCATTTTTAAAATCTGAGCTTCCGTCAATACTAGTTGCATTGTTACCGTATTGAATTATGTTATTTCCACCAAGAACAAAGAACCTTGGTACTTTTGTTCACCTGGGTAACCTCATCTTAGATAAATATATTGTTTCTGTTGAGGCTTTAAGATATTAGCACTGGCTCATAGGTCTTGCCCTGTCTTTTGTGATCACAAATGGTACAATCTCTTGCCCTCCCCTCACCCGCTCCTTGCTCCAATATCCCTGGCAACGGCATGTGGCCAGCCTTGTTGAGAATGCTGTGAGGATATGAAAGGGCGGAGAAAAGATGTCATAGTCCCTCTCCCCTACCCCCCAAAAGAAATCTTATAAGTTCGGCATTTTCATCTTCCCGTCTTTCTCCTCAAGTCTCTTTTCAAATTGCATTTTCTTTCCATTGAAACACATAACCTTAAAGGCAATTTTGACAAAAAGAAAGTGGAAAAATGACACATAATCCCAATACCCTAATTTAATCATATTTGGTATTTGTAAATCATTCTTAAAGATCATACCTTATCATCTTTAATTATGTATGTATTCAATTTTATTGTTTGTAGAAGTTTCACAGGAGAATTAAAGCCATGAGGACCTCTCTTCCTATTTCTTTGCCAACTCCAACTCCTTTTTCAGTGTCAACCACTATCAGCAATGTGATATAAATGCACATACTGTTTTGTCTGCTTTCCCTCCTTTCTTCCTTTTTTATATAAGTGAAAAAAAATACTGAGTTTTTTTTTTTTTTTCTTTTGAGACAGAGTCGTGCTCTGTCTCCCAGGCTGGAGTGGCAGTGGCGTGATCTCGGCTCACTGCAACCTGTGCCTCCGAGGTTCAAGCGATTCTCACGCCTCAGCCTCCCAAGTAGCTGGGATTACAGGCATGCACACCACCACACAAAGCTAATTTTTGTATTTTTAGTAGAGACAGGGTTTCACGATGTTGGCCCGGCTGGTCTCGAACTCCTGACCTCAGGTGATCCACCCTCCTCGGCCTCCCAAAGTGCTGGGATTACAGGCGTGAGCCACTGCGCCCAGCCAATACTGAGTTTTTAATCTGCAAGTGGCCTTTTTTTGGTTTTTGCTTGGAACTCTTCCTGTGTTTTACATATAAACAAACCTTATTGAGAAAAAGAAAAACCCAAACATCTACATTGCATTTGCATTTTATAGTATGGGTAGATCATAATTTCTCTCTTTTTGTTTAAATAATTCCTCAGTTAATGGGTACTTTTGTTGTTTATGGTTTTCAACTTACAAATAATAGTCATGAAAACATGTTTGTGTGTAGATCTGGGTAACCTCGTTGTGTTTTAATATGGTTGTCATTCATCCTTGCAAAATCTTGATCCTGAATTCATTCTTATCCTTGTGGCCCCTCTACTAGGTTTCCTGCCCCCCAGCCCCTGGACAATGCCGGTCTGTTCTCCTACCTCACCACGTCATGGCTCACCCCGCTCATGATCCAAAGTTTACGGAATCGCTTAGATGAGAACACCATCCCTCCACTGTCAGTCCATGATGCCTCAGACAAAAATGTCCAAAGGTGAAGCTGCGCTGGGCAAACCAGTGGATAGGTTAAAGGACAATCTCTTGGTGGGAGAATGACCAGAAATGCCTAAGGGTGGTAGGGAGGGTCCATCCCAGATGACTTGGCTCTTTCTGTAGGAAGAGGCCTCATACTAGGTGAGGGTTTTTAATCTGGGGTTCATGAATCTCCTAAAATGGTATGGATATTTTGTACATACGGGCTGGAGATCTTTCTCTGGAGCAAGAATTCACATCTCTTATCAGACTTACCAAAAGGCTTATGAACCCAAGAAAGTTATTTTTCATTTTTTTATTTTATTTTTATCACTATATATATTTTTTTGAGATGGAGTCTTTCTCTGTCACCCAGGCTGGAGTGCAGTGGTGCAATCTCGGCTCACTGCAACCTCCGCCTCCTGGGTTCAAGTGATTCTCCTGCCTCAGCCTCCCAAGTAGCTGGAATTACAGGCGCTTGCCACCACGTCCGGCTAATTTTTATATTTTTAGTAGAGATGGGGTTTCACTATTTTGGCCAGGCTGGTCTTGAACTCCTGACCTCAGGTGATCCACCTGCCTTGGCCTCCCAAAGTTCTGGGATTACAGGCATGAGCCACTACACCTGTCCCAAGAAAGTTAGAAATGACCACTTCTAGTCCCTTTTGATTTTCTCTTCTGGATCAGGCATTCAACAGTGGCACTGAATATTGCTTTGGGTAAGTGGCCCAGTCTCCCAGTGCTCAAGCCACCGCTAACTAGTTGTGTGATTAAATTTCTTGTACCACCGACCACACACGGTAATATGAGGACAAAAGGTGGGAGAATATGAATATGTGATTTTAAAGATCCTGTATTCATGTTCCTACCTCTAGCTGCTTCATGAGAGATACCAGGTGGAAAATGAGTTTCCAAATGTGTTCTGGAAATTACAGTCTCATAAGAGCCTCCCCATAAAGAGCATTCAGTAGTCAGAGGAGTTTGTGAAATGCTGTATTATAGCCAGGTGTTGGAGATTTACAAAGCAACTTAACATATTGAAGGCACATGTTTTCACATGGAGTAGAGAAACTGGGTAAACTTTGACCCATTCCTTCTTAGACTTATTTGGTAAGAAAAAAAGAAATGGTTCCAGGAAATACTTTTTGGATAATGTCAGATATTGGTCAGAATCTCACCTCTTACTATGATATCAGACAAGTTTCCCTTTCTGGGCCCTGTGTCTTTATGTATAAAATAGTGGATTGGCCAGGCGCAGTGGCTCATGCCTGTAATTCCAGCACTTTGGGAGGCCGAGGTGGGCAGATCACGAGGTCAGGAGATCGAGACCATCCTGGCTAACACAGTGAAACCCCATCTCTACTAAAAATACAAAAAAATTAGCCAGGCATGGTGGCGGGCGCCTGTAGTCCCAGCTGCTCAGGAGGCTGAGGCAGGAGAATGGTGTGAACCCAGGAGGCAGAGCTTACAGTGAGCCGAAATCACATCACTGCACTCCAGCCTGGGCAACAGAGTGAGACTCCATCTCAAAAAAAAAAAACAGTGGATCATAAATTTATTTCATGGTCTTTCATAGGATTGTTGCAAGAAACAAAAGAGGTGATAAATTCATTTTTTAAAGTACACAGAGAATTGCTTGAACCCAGAAGGTGGAAGTTGCAGTGAGCCAAGATTGCACCATTGCACTCCAGCCTGGGTGACAGAGTGAGACTCCATTTCAAATAATAATAATAATAATAATAATGTACCTGGAAACACACTTGATGCTTAATAGGTAACCAGCTAAGTCAATGTGAGTTTGCTTGTTCTTCTCTAACCATTGTGAGTACAAGATCTCCTGATTTCCTTCCATTCTCTTCCAGTTCACCGATTTTCTTTTTAATTTCATTACTCACAATGTCTGTCCACAAACACTTTTGCAATCACTCCATTTTTGTTTTTTGTTTAAAGATGAGGTCTCACTATATACGCAAACTACGGAATACGGAAGGAATGGAAGAATTAGAAAACTCATCATTTTTCCTGCACTAGTGGGAGGTGGCGCTAGGCAATGGTCATCAGTGTTAGAGATCTTGATAATGAAGGAGTCAGGCTGACACACCCTAACTCACTAACCCCCCCCAACATTCCTAAAAGTAGGACACCAGACATCATGCAGTTTCTGATGTGAGGCGACAGGAAGTACACTACATCACCTCTTACATTTTTTTTGCCAAACGGCTGGAATTCTGGATTCCATTAAGCCTTGGGTCTAATGACCAGTTTATTAGGAAGCACAGGGGATCACGATTATGTTAGACAACACCATGGAGATGCAATCAGTCCAGTTCAGAGTGTGGGAGACCCTACAGGATAAATAAAAATCAGTTTCTCCAACAAATAAATGGCATAGAAATGCAGACAAGCGGAAACGCTTACAGATTAAAATGCAACTCAAGAGTTCTATCAGATTTCTCCTTTAGATGCAATGTGTGGACCTTGTTTGGATCTTGATTCAGAGAAACTAACTTTATAAAGACATGTTTAAATAATTAGAGAAATTTCAATACAGACTGGGCATTAAATGCCATTAAGTAATTATTGTTACTGTGGTGTTATTTTATTTTTTTGAGACAGAGTCTCTCTCTGTCGCCCAGGCTGGAGTGCAGTGACACCATCTCGGTTCACTGGTTCAACTCGCCTCCCGGGTTCAAGCCATTCTCCTGCCTCAGCCTCCCGAGTAGCTGGGACTACAGGCGCCCGACTGTAGTGTTATTTTATTGTTACTATTTTTTTTTTGGTTTGTTTTTTGTATTTTTTGAGATGGAGTCTCACTCTGTCACCCAGGCTGGAGTGCAGTGGCATGATCTTAGCTTACTGCAACTTCTGCCTCCTGGGTTCAAGCAATTCTCCTGCCTCGGCCTCCTGAGTACCTGGGATTACAGGCGCATGCCACCGTGCCAACTAATTTTTGTATTTTTAGCAGAGACAGGGGTTTCACCATGTTGACCAGACTGGTCTCGAACTCCTGACCTCAAGTGATCCACCCGCCTTGGCCTCCCAAAGTGCTGGGATTACAGGCATGAGCCACTGCGCCTGGCCCTGTGTTATGGTTTTTTAAAGGACTTTATCTGAAAGAGATAGATACTGAAGCATTTACAGATAAAATGATATGATGACTGAGATTTGCTTCAAATCCTCCAGGAAACAAAAGTCAAAGGGAAGAGACATGAAACAAAAATGTCACACATTTTTAATTCTGGAAAGGGGGATGAGTACTCAGAAGATTACTGCATTGTTCTATTCTGTTATGTTTGAAAATTTCTGCAACAAAGCTCCTGGCTAGCAAGAACTAGGATGTTTGGATGTCACATGCAAAGAGATTCCACCAGTTCCATTATCCTCTTTTCAAGGCTTCACCACCTTTGGGAAGAAGAAGTCTTAAGGCGAGGGATTGAAAAAGCTTCAGTGCTTCTGGTGATGCTGAGGTTCCAGAGAACAAGGTTGATTTTCGATGCACTTCTGGGCATCTGCTTCTGCATTCCAGTGTACTCGGGCCAGTAAGTGGCAGACTTGGTGAGGTCTGGGGGACTCTAGGCTTCAGAGGTTTAGAAATGGAACTGCGGGCATGTTCAAGTCCATGCCAGGAGTTAGAGATGCATTTGTCTTTCGTTGCTATCTAGAAAGTGAAGACCTTTTGAGGACAGTAGAGCATGGTGGTTAGGAGTAGCTAACCACCAAGGAGTGGCCCTATAGCCACTGCTTGGGTTCAAACCATGTCCCTGCCACTTAGCTGCTGGGTGACTTCGAGCAGTATAGTCACGCTCTCTGCACCTTGGTTTCCTCATGGAATCCCATGGCACCCTCAGGTGTAGACCTTATGGAAACCCTTGCATGTAAAATGGAGAGCTGCCTCATAGGGTAACATTAAATGAGATAAGTATATAAAGCATTTAGAACATGGCCTGGCTCAGCACATGTTAGCTCCTCTGAGAAATGGCTGAGCAACTCTGGGAATGTAGGTAGCAGGAAATAATGGTCTTCTCCAGGTAACATGGTTGGACAAGTGGGCTCTATTTCCCATCATTCTCCAGTTGCTCAGCCCAAGAGTCTCATATGAGAGAAAGAGTCTGATTGGCCAGCTGGGGTCACATGATCACTGGTTGGCCAGAAGAAGTGGGGTACTTTGATTTACAGTCCAGCCTAGACTGCACCAACGGGGGAGGTGGGAGTCTTGCCAGAAGAAAACTGAGGCACTGGTACCAGCTAAGGGGAGGTGAATGTAGGTCAGGAAGAAACAGCAGTTGATGACAGAACGGAGATAACTGAGTCGGGTGACAGTTAGGTGTTGGGTCCTCTAGATCCACTCTCCATCATTTTCCATCCTGCCCTGTGCCCCTAATGTGGATCACATTAATGGGCCCCCACTGCCCTCTGGCTTCTGGTTGGGGTTGACCGGGGGAGATTCTAACAGGAGACTGGAAGGAGGGAGAAGATGAGGTCAGGATACATATTCCCCAGGCGGCCTCCCTCCTTGTCCTTGGATGCTGGTGACCAGAGCTCCTGTCCAGACCCTCTCTGCATGCCTCACCCCTTTTGGGCCACAGAACCTTTTCCTGCTCTTGCCCCTTAGGTCTAAGGAGGCCACTGTTCCCTGCTGTCACCAGCTCCATGGTGCTCCACCAGGCCTTGTTGGATTTCCTATATTCTGTCCACACCTTTGTAAAGCCACTTTGTTAACTCCTAAACCACTGTTTTGTGTGTGTCCCCTGTCTCCTGTCAGGATGAGGACAGCCACCTAAGGTTGCAGAACTGGATCAGTTGAACTCCTAAGTCTCCTCCAACTGGACCTTAACCTTCTTGAGGGCAGGATTGTACTTGAGTCAGTTTTGATCCTTCAACAAACCCCCAGCATGAATCAGACCTCCCAACCCTTCTTCCAGCAACAAAACATCAAACGTGTTTGGCAGGGTGGTCTGAATGATCCAAACTCCCATTTCCTTGTAGACATTGAT